>NC_135775.1:21978014-22231709 GCF_028453695.1 Augochlora pura | reverse complement strand
AGTTTACTGGAATCACGGTACCAGGAAAGAGGTGAAGGTCCGAGACCGTCCGTTTTTCCCGTGTTCCTCATCCGCGGATCCGCTATGGGGGTAGAGCCGTTGAAAAACCCGAAATGAGCGCTCGCGCAAGCGTGAAGAGGGAGAAGAAGATGGTCGCCGGTCGTCGACCTCGCGGACAAGGCGATTCTCCTGTTCTCCTACGGTTTTTCTGTCTTTTTTCTCTCTTTCTCTCTCTCTCTCTCTCTCTCTCTCTCTCTCTTGAGATCCGACGCCGATACTTCCGCCGAGAAAGAACCGATCGGTTGGTTCGTGAGCCAATCGCTCGCACGCTTGATACTCGCGTGCGGCTAATTGCTTCCCTCTCCCCGACCGCTTCTCCGATTCCGTGGGGAATCGTTTAGTATCATTCGAAACAACGGAACGGCGCCTGAGAAACAACTATACAACTTAAATGTCACCGATCGTGTGCCAATCACCGTTAATTCCTGGTTGTGCCTTTGATATGACGTTTCCGAACTTCGGTGATGAACACTTATTTCGCGCGATTCATAGAGATCGATGAGATCTCGGATATTTAGATTGCACTCTGCAATCGATGTAGGGCGTTTGAGGCATTTTAAACCAGTATTGCGCGAGAGCCGATTGTAGATAATTAATTTTTAGCAATTACACGAAAATCTCATGCGAAGGAATACGAGTTGCATTGGTTAAATAATATAGAACCTCGATTATTGGAAGTGATGACACAGTGTTCGGATAGTAGAACTGTTACATAGTGGCGATGCCAGATCAAATCCGCATCGACTTACACAATACATGGTTTACCTTGGATTGCACTGATTACGCGTGAAATCAATTCGGATAACAGGAATTCTGATGTCAGTGGTTCGGATAATCGAGGTTCTACTACTGCTAATCGAAGTAAACATCTTCGAGTAGTTTTACCGTAAGTTTCGCACTATGATGTTGAATATTACACTCGCGGAAGCGAAGGCACAAACGATTAAGACGAAGATGCGTTTCATCGGCGAATAATATCTTAGAACTAAACTTTTAGATTTTAATCTGATTAAATAGAATGCCTTGATATCATAAATTTTTTAAAATAGTCGACGTGACAGCTGAAGCATCCAAGATTGATGCAACAGGTCGACGTTACTGTTAATGCTCGGAACGCTAATTTAGCGGAGGCCGAAGTCACGGCCGATGCGACATCGCCGTGCCATGGCGCCACGCATTGAAATCTCCGATGCGACGGTGTCCCCCGTGTCACCAAGCATTCAAGTCCCCGATGCAACGATTGTATATTACCACGCATTGAAATCTCCAACGTGACACAGTTGACAATTCCAACCATTCAAATCTGCGGCGCGGCCAATGCGACTCGACGCTACACCTTCTTGTTTTTCATTATTGCGCTATAACATTCTCATGCAAAACTCGCATAGTTGTTCCCGAGATACCTTGCGTTCGCTGTAGCCTTCGCGCAGCTCGACGCTATCGTTTTTGTTTCTCCCGTTAACATCTTCGTTGCTCGAATAATTTATTCAATGCCGTGCACCAACGTTACAGAATTTTTCACGTTATAATACCATACGTTAATATTCAATAAAATATTATACCGCGACTGCGGATCTTCGGGCAGATTATGATTTTCATGGGCAGCTTCATGGGGATCGTATAATAACAATAATTAATTTCTGTTAGTAAGCTCGTTCTCTCGCGTTTCGCGAACCCTGCACGCAGCATAGACGCCGCGACGACCATAATTTACGACTTTAAATAACACTTTGTCTACTTTTATGAAAACTATAAGATCGGGGACGTTGCGTGCGCGCGACGGTGACGACCAATGGAATCGCGCGCTAAATTAACATAAATATTACTAAACACAAAGCTCGTGGATTTTTATCACGATAATTTTGCCAGGTGCAAAGGCGAACATTGCAATGAAACAAAAAGCTGAAACAAAATGCGGAAACGCTTAAAACGAATGATCCTTGAATCCTATCCAACGCGACGCTTCAGCGAGCCGGATAATTAAAATTATAATAAATTTGTTGAACGTGTCGAGAGCGTTGTGATCGTGGACGACGAATTATCGCAGACTATTTAAACGAACCGCGACCGTTTACTTATATCGTCGGCGATCGAACGAGGCTGGTTTCGGTCCGGGAGAAACCGAGGACGCCGCGTAGAGTCAAGTTCACGACTCTCTCATCATTGTCTTTCTTCCCGTCGCCGGTAATGCTAAACCGGCGATGATCATTGTCATTTGGCTGGCTCGCCGGGGATCGTCTAAACGAGCCCCGCCGGTTAAGCAGGCGAATTAATTGCACGCGAGCAGAACCAAGCGACGGAATCCCGTCTTAATTCGCGGCCGCTCACGGCTGACAATTAACGTTCGCGTGGTTTCGTAATCGCGTCTGGCAGCTGGGACGATCCCGACGAGACCGTCTCGTCCCGCTCCCGGTTTCCACTCGACGATCCATAGATCCACGAAATCGCGGACTCCTCTTTTCCGAGAAACTTCGCCGTGCCGGTCGCCTGATCTGATCGAATTACAAAATCTTTCGTACTTGTTCGACGTGTTACAAGCGTTCCGTTAATTGCGAGTGTTCTTAATTGAAAAATGTTTAATGTCCGAGACCCTGAAGGGAACAGGTTCTAGTCACGTTTTATGGGCCACAGATTTCATACACTTACGGGAAGAATAAGATTATAATTATTACGCTCGTGCATCGGTGAAAGCGAATGATTTTTCTCGGAACTGCTGCACATCCTTGGCCAATTAAATTCAATTACAGCCAGCTAAGGATGTCCGAGAAAATAATAGCCGTTTCGGCCATCGAATAAAGTGGCAACTACTTTGTGATTGAGTATTAAAATTTGATGTTTGATAGATTCCAATTTCGATAACGTTATATATATAATTATCATTATATGCATACGGCGCGAGCTAAAAGCAGCGATCCTTGCGAATTAATTTCTTTACAAATTCTTATTTATTTCAGAAACAAATTTTTACTGAAACGGATTTTTGACATCGATTCTTACGATCCTAATAAAACTGCGCGCATTATGCGGCAACAGGTATGTCGCGATCAGCATGTCGGCCGCGGATCCCAGTAACGACGAGCGTAATTAGCATCGCGAAGGCGGGCCCGCGGCTCGTAACAATGCTGTTTTATTAGGGTGAACGCACCCGGCGGACTAATTTGCTGGCAGGTCACCGAATGCGCAATCGAATTGCGGGATTTCCTCGCGTAGTACTATCGAAAACGGTACAATTTCCTCCTGTTCACAAACGATTCCGTAAAAGAAAAAAAACGAACGGTCGTGCCAGCGAGAGTAGAGACACCAGGATTTTTCGTTTTCGCTCGATCGGTTTTTCGTGACGGGACCGATCGCGGGACGGGACGTTATAATGGACAGTCGACGAACGGCCACGTAATAGTGCGTGCTCATCGTCGATTTCATCGATGCGGGATCACGCAAAAACGTTCCGCGATCCAGTAATTTGTCACGGGAGGCGTCGCCTCGATCACCGGGGCAAACGAACTCTGGAAAGCGATGTGAAATCGATAAAAAAATGGTGCAGCCGATTCAGACCCACAGTTTCGAATTTTTAAAATCCATCGATTCGTGGAGTCGACATAAAAATATGTGTCAGAATGTTCTCGAAACTGAGCAATAAATTCGATAAAAGCATGCAACCAGTTTTTACGCACTGCTCGCAATGTTCAACGTGCAATAAATTCGACAAAGTTACGATCGCGCGCAAGAAGCTCGATAAAATGAAAGACCGAAGTGTATTCGTCGGTTTCCCAACGAACTTCGACGTTTCTTTATATAATAATTAAAGGAGTAGGTTCGTCGACCCCGGGACTACCGGTTGAAAGCGTGAACAGCATGGACAACGATCAATTTCTGTGCTCCGGCGATCCCGATCGAACGGTGTATCGCGCGACCGTGCGAATTCAAGTACGATACTGCTTATAATTGATGGACGGAGGGTACCGTTATGTCATTCGCACCCGCCGCAACGATTTCGACAGCATCGCGAGCGAGCTTCATCAGCCGATGTACAGTTAGAACTGTACAACGTGACGTCTTCAATGTTTCAATTGATAAGTCATCGGGGCTGTGTTGTACGTAGACCAGAACCTTGTCTCGTTAGCGGACTAGGTGTGGCTGTGATTCTTGTTAGCGATTCGTCGGGAATCGGATCATCGATTTATCCGATCGTGAGGCATTCTTTCGGTTCGTTAGATCATCTTTTGTTAACTATCTCTCGTCGACTTTGTTCCGAAAGAATTGCCTTTTGGATTCTGGCAAATAATTTATTTAGTCAGTTCTGTCAGACTTTTTGAAAAACAGGATTCTTTTGAGAGGTTAGTTTTTTAAATATCAATAAATCACTCTTTTACGTAGTTTAAGCAATGATCTGTCAGCTGAAGAAATGATTTATGCAGTGCACTTTTTATGCATATTAAGATTGCGCTTTCTATGAAAAGACGAAAGTGCCATTTCCATCGACCAGTGTTTCAAGCGATTTTCTACAAACCATAATCCTAGACCAGGGCTTCTTAAACTATGGGTAGCAAAATTCTGCGGACGCGAGAGATTTTAATGTCAAATATTTATATATACCATTTTATAACATCACTAGAGTTGGCGGAATACAGTGGACATGCAGCGTCTAGACCCGCGCATTTGTTGATGTTACCTAATAAATTTGTTGTTGTTACCTAATAAATAAGTCATCAAAAAATATTAATTTATTTTTCTTTTATATTTGTATGGGGTCGTCAAGAAACTCGCAATCATAAATGGGGTCGTGAATGACAAAAGTTTAAGAAGCCCTGTCCTAGACTGTACCACTCCCACAAATAAATTATTACCGAAAAATAATTTACATTTTCGATACCGTCTGTTGCAGCCACTGCAGCGATAGCGAGTACGGTGCAGATCGAGTGCGCCAGCGAGTCGATAATCGTTCACATCTCGACGGAGGGCAACACGGACTTCCATGGTCTTGTATATCCGCGGGGTCTGTCGAAGAACAGCTCCTGCCTGCAGGAGTACAGGAGCCAGCCCACCCCCATAACTTACAACCTGCCCCTAAGGTCTTGTAACACCATGCCCACCGAGCTGGTAAGTACAACGGGAGAGGATCCGGAAGAAAAAATGCTCACCTGTGCTTCCGCGCGAGTCGTGACAACCTGGCAACTTGTAATCTCTCCACCATCGTGCGTCGTCGAAAGGGAGACGAGACGTAGAGCGTGGTGTACGTCTTTACACACTCCATGGTCGGCAACCATAAACGAATCGAGCATGCATAATGGCCCTATTAGCTTGATTAATGAGACGAAATTGCCAGATTGATTTCTCTGATGTTTCGCCGCTGGTAGGCGTCTACCTCGGTATCTCCCTTCGGCACACGCTTTGTTCCTAATGGTACAGGTAGCCGCCGATCGATAATTGCGCTAATTCTGCGATCGAGACATCGGGAGATAGCGTGTACAGGCAATAATATCGATATTGCAGTTTTATCGGATTACAGGGCTCGCGAGCGTAGAGCAATTTTGATTTATTGGCGCGGGTAATTGGGTTTTTTTGCCAGCGAGATAATTTCAGGGCAATCATAAGTGACGAGACGCCGCGATCGGCTACAGGCTATCAAAGGTCAAGACCGAAATCTGCAAATCGAACGTCGATCTCCGTTCGATGGCAGTCGTTTGGCAATTCATTGTTTTACGACTCGACTGTTCCTAAAAGCTGGCGATTTTTTACAAGTTCGAGATCACCTGTTCCATATAGTACTTCACAGAGACTCGAAAATCGCGTAGGTCCTTAAAGTACCCTGACCCTAAAGGATATAACTTGAGTACAGTATAACTTGAATACAGTAAAACTTGTACCGATAAAATAAAACCCTAACATATTAAATTTTTTGAGAAACGGAACCGGCTCTACTACTCCACAGTTTCCTTCAACAAGAAACAAATCAACCCTTCGCACACGATCGATGACTGACTCAAAATGATCCATACACTGCCAAAATTTGAACTTAAAAAATTACTGATAACGTAAAAATTGAGTTAACGTTCAGGTGCAAAGGATTCGCACGATTGTTTTAAATATCGCGGTTGGTGGACCGAGGCGCGAGCTCGCACGCGATAGAAGAACCATAGAATGAGAATGAAGCGTAGAGGAGACAGATGGAGGTGGAGATGGCGGCGACGGAAGGGAACAGGCAGGCCGTGTGTAACGAGGGAATCGTGTGTTCGAGGCGAGAGATCTCTTCCTCGCCATACCATAACTGGACCGTTATGTGACCGGACTTACGGCCTTCTTCTTACGAGCGTTACGAAGGAGAGACGTGTGGTGCTCGCGCCGCCAGCTAACGCTCGGCCCGGGCTCTCTTTGCTACGCCTCATGTCAGCGATACATGCAGACCGCCATGCAAACGCGTGCTCGTGTCCTTAACGGACCGTTGGCTGGTTCCTGCCGTTTCCAGATAATCAACTCCTGCATCGCCGCTCCGCTCCGGACACCCCGTACATTGTGCGCAAAAGGCAACCGGCATTTCTAAATGAAGCGCGAACCACTTATTTGCTCGTCGAAATTGACTTTTGTCTGGCCGCGCTGTGTCGTACAGCGTGTGTCTCTTGAACGACCGAAGATAGAGAAAAAGTAGACTCGAGTCTAAACCTGATTTTTATATTCGCAAAACCTGGACACTTATTCCTTTCCTCTTCTTTACTAAAGAGTATTTGTCTCGTCAGAGGTTAAACTCTTGGCAAATTCTTTTCGGAAAATTGAATTATTTCCCGAATATAATTAAAGTGGTAACAATTTTATTATCTTTTCTTCGGTACCGACAAAGTCCAAACGCAAATTCGATTGGATTATTATCAGTGAAACGATGATAAATTCTTGTCGTCGGAATATTCTCCGGGATTTTATTCTCATTAAAACAGCGCTCCTCGGTGGATTAACACGTATATCCTACAGCTGCAATATTCAATAATTTCCTAGGGGAAATTAATTTAACGTTCGTTACGCGGGATAGAGAATCATGGTCATCGTGCTGGTAGCGAGCCCGTTGAACGCTGAAGAATTGAATACCGTAAGCCGTAAAATACTATTACAGAGAAAATAAAGGGCGAAGGGATCGTATCTTAGCGGAGGTGGCCGAAGGGGTCGGGAACTGTGTGCACTGCGGAACAGCATTACATAGAAAATAAAGGTCGTGGAAGGATTTTGTAGCTGGTGGATCGTGGATGTTGGCGGAGCGAAAGGTCCCGAGAGAGAGAGTAAATGGCGACGGTTAAGTCGGCGCGAGGGTCCGCATAATTTAAGGGCTGGTATGCCGATGGGAACAATTTGTCCCGGGAAGGAAGAAACTCGCGGCGCGACTAGCCCGGGACAAGGTTGAGGAAGGTGAGCCCGAGAGTCTTTGACCTCGGCGATCCCTCGTGATCGTGGTGGGCGTCGGGGGAGCCTGTGGGCAGCTCGGACACATCCTGGACGATGGCTAGCTTATACGAACACGCTCATGCGAATCGTAAATTAAACAACATCGCGCGCGGCGCGCCGGTGCTTTCGCGCCGATGCGCCTCTCGAACTCGCCAATCGCGTCCGCCACCGTCGCCGGTGTCCATGATCATTCTAATGGACATGACTCATGGCGGCACTTCAAACGTCGCGCGCGCCTCGATAGCGGGCGTTTCCAGCTTTAAAACGAACCCCGGTCCGTCGTCCTACGTGTATCCTTTTCGCGACGTTGCGCAGCCCGACTCTCCTACAGTGTTTCGCATCAGAATGCAAGAGCAAAATTTTTGAATATACGTATACACGTGGAAATATAATTTACTTGTCAAATGTATTTTTAATCGGCTCACCGCGATCGGTGCAAGTTTTTCTGAACACCGTAGGAAGATTAATAGGCGATCGTCGGTGGACGGTATTTTCTCCGCCGGAAATGCCATTTACACCAGCGAAGGTGCCATTTATTCTCGAATGCCGCGATTCGCGCAGATTAGTCTTATTCGATTTCTACTTTGCAGCGACGGTATGCGACTCGCGAGCGCGCGGAGCAACCGCAGATAACGGGACGGCACGTTAAAATGGCACCGGGGCGAAACGCGGGCCAAATATGGCCGAGCCGGGCCATCGTTTTCGTCGCTTACGTAATCGGCTCTCGCGTCGCCGTTTCCGCGGGTCGGTCCAGTTGCCCGTTACGTAACGGAGACCGAACGTACACGATGGCCATTTCGCTGCGGTCCCGAGACCGCTTATGCACCGCCGCAGCTGCACTCGAACGGTCCAGGCCTCTTTCATTAATCCGTCGTTCGTTTTTTGCGTGACCGTCGGCAATTTGTATGTTCCTCGCCGAAGGAAACGGCCCCGTTTTTATCCGTCCGCAAGAAAGCTTCGCCGTGATCGACGGTAAACCCGGATGGCTTCGGGGCTATTCGTCGAACAGAGGAAACGTGTTTCCTGTTATCCTTGATTTATTTTCGCACGCTCTTCTATTTCGACGCCCTTTTAGGACGACACTCTTCGACCGACCATCCTCTCTCCTTTCCAGCTATTTCGTAGGACGGTCAAAATGGTACTGCAAATGTATGCTGGTTAAAGTATTCGTGAAATTAAAAGCTGCAACTAAAATTTACACGCGCGTATCGAGAATCCGTGCTTTCTCGAAATACAAATTTTATAGCTAAGATTTTTAAGCATAACTTCACGGTGTATACTTGTCTTGGAATTATTCGTACATTGACTGAAACGTGCTTATATCATCATTACATAACTGGAACATGTCTGCTCACGCATGTGAAATTGTAAGAGAAATTTGCATTCCAGCTTTGTGCACGGAATACCTAAATTAATTAACTTAAATTCGCACTTTAAACGCTATATATTTCGAATTACGAGATATCGGAGGACCTGTTTCCGAGTAAGAAAAAAATTTTGTACAAGCGCGAGAGACTGAAAACATAATCTTGACCATAAACTGCCTCTCGCAGGATCTCTGCGCACCGATTCGACGCGAGCATGTTCGCGTATGCATGCGAAATAACTGGCTCGCTTGCGTTACTCATTAACGGCACCCGCGAGCCCGGCATAGCGCGAGGCTTATGGCACCGGGCCCGCCATTTCGATTTCCACGCGAAACACGTACCGAACCCGGCCCGCAACGCCGAGGGTGGAGAGTGGAACCGAATCATTCGCGGACCTAATGGACCGTGCACCGTGAGAGAATTTCGACGGCGAAAACAACGCTGCCGGCGGCTCGCCGATTTTTCTGCGACCCCACAGATTTTCTTCGCTGATCCACATTCTTTTTTTCTCTAATCGTTCGCGCCGCAACGCCATGGAAACTTCGCGCTCGAAGCGAGATCAGATTTAGACCAAAGATTAGCTTTCTCATTTTTAGCGCGATCCCTTTGTCTGCGGATTCCAACCGCGAATAATCGGTGTTCTGAATTTTTTGTATCATTTCTCATCGCTTGGATCGCTGTGTTTGTTTTATTCGTTGCACTGAGAAGCTGCGCATATTCCGAATATTATGTTCTTCGGTTTTAATCCTTCAAGGCAACGTTGTTGCACAATATCCTACTTTATAACTTCGATTTGCTAATTTATATTAATATTTCACAACGAAGCAGATGACACGTTATATTGTTAATTTCACGCAATCTGAATTTTGATAAACCAGGCGCTGAAGCTTGTTTTATTTATATAAGAAAGAAATCAATTTTAACTTAGGCTGTTTCTTGCAATCTCTATTACATTTAAACATCTTCAATCCGCTCGCTACCGATGCTATTTGTATCGCGCACTGTCACCGGATTGCATTGGCATTCCAATTTCGGCGAGGCCTTCGAAAATGGCGTCACAGGCGATGGGATCGCGCGATAACTCGCCAAGGATAGGAGACAATGCCTGTTCTTTTTTACGGCGAAGGTCGTTCTGGTTTTCGGTGGACCCGCCGACGCTGCCGCGCTCCTCAAAATGGTGGCCATCGAGTGGGCCGGCGCGCGCTGTGGGCAGCGAAGCAAGCGACGGCCCACGCTCGATTCGTAAAAGTAAAAGTGTACGGCCGGTGTGCTGTGCAATTCTACGTATTCGATGGAAGATTTTCCGTGTGTGGTCAGAATGGAGGCTGATTCAATCGATCCCGCATCACAATGGCTGGTTAGGTCATCGGAAAGAACAAAGGAAAACTGCGATCTACCAATTTTGGTCAAGCACAGAGACTATTCTTCATAGTGATCTCCGAACGATCTTTCGAGTCATTTGCATCGTTGTTAGGACAGTTTTCATACCATTTCGGGACCATTTTTGAAGCACTTTTTGAGATCATTTTTATCTCATTTTTAATACTATTTTTAAAGCTTCTTCGCAATTATTTTGATCCTATTTATTACACTATTTTTGAAAGTATTCTTTAAGTTTATTTCCATCACTTTCTGCAGGGTAATCGTCAGACGATCTTTGATAAATTTTTAAGTAATTTTAAATTATTTTCGAGGCTATTTACGAGGCCATTCTGACATTATTTTCACGGCTGCTTCGAGGCTATTTTACAATTTTCAATCGTTTCGAAATTCTAATATCCGTCGATCTGAAATCATCGAGGCCGATTTCTGCATCCCGCGAGCGTTGAACAGCTCATCCATATTCGCCAATCAACGTCGCGAAATCTCGAACGGGGGAGTGGATCGAGCCGGCTGTAACCGAGACGCGAAGTCGGTCAGTCGTTCTTTCGAAATCGATAACTTTCCCTGGCTCATCCAAAACCGGTGGACCGGCCACGCATGTGTCCAAACTTTCCAAGCCCTTGCGCAACAGGCCCGGCAAATTACCGTGCGCCACGAAACTGCCTCAATCGTTGAACTTTCCCAAAATATTTTCGCAAGTTTACTCGAATATTCGAACAAGTATTATTAAAAATTAGGAAATCAATCGAAAGATGGGATTAGGGTTCTGAAAGAGCCTGTAGAACATACGCGACCACTTTATTGATCTAACGAATCTGACGAGCCGCAGGTTGCCCGCCCCCGCGATTATGCGAGCCACGTTTTCTTTGTTTATCTCGCTTTGCATTTAATTCCTTGCCTTGTCGAGAATATCTTCGTGCCAGTGGTTCTTACACGGTTTTCTGTCACTCGAAATCTGTGCTCGAACACGCGAAAGCTATAAGCTTTGAGTAATTCGTAGCAAATTAAATAAATTCCTTGCGATGATTCTAAAGATAACAATTAACTTGCAGAACAGACTAGTTATTATACTATTAATCTGTTAATTCCGTCGTCTAATAATAATGCAAAATACTTCTATTAATATTAAATCCAGCAGGCGATCGAAATTAGTGGTCTCGTAATTATTTGGTTGGCTGACATTCAGAAAATGTCCTGATTTATATTTTAATATATATATTCGTGAAATATTTATCCTTTAATTTTCTTCGTTGGCAACGTCTTTCATATTAATCGTTTCAGAGTACAGCGCTGTGTGTGTGGCTCGAACCCGTCGCTACTCCTCGAATTCAATATCCACTGCACGCGGAAAATGCCTGAAGTGTATTCAGCATAACCAGTTCCACATTTTTCCCCGTCGCTATCGACGCGAAGCAAATGAAATCTATCCGAGCATTCGGTTGATAGATCCTCGAGGAGAGTAGATCGTGCTTCCGGCGAGACGAAGAAACCGAGCAATGAATATCTGCGCTCGTAAAAACGGTGATTGGGCATACCGATGAATAAAGTTCGATCTCGAGACCACTTCACGAAATGTGTTCTGTCGCGTTCTACGTAACCCCTATCTCCTCTTGAAAACATGGCACTTCGTAGATTCATTTTCTTATTCAGAGGTGCTCCCCTTCTTCATGGCCTAAATTATCTAAATTTTTCATTTACATTTCGGAAAAATTTATATAATTTATACAGCGCTCGAAAAATTATGGCATAGAAAAATTTTGGATAAAGGTTGGACAACTTCGACCGACGATAACTCCGCGAAAAATCATTGTAGGATGATGACTTTTCCTTTAAATCAAAGCTCGAAGCCTCTACTTTGATACGATTTTTCTGGATTTTAAGTTTGGTGCACGGTCACCGCTGTAATTTTTTAAATATACAGTGCAGACTTTAACGCCACTTCAACGTGGTGTAGTTTCGCGAAAAATAATTGCTGCCCGGTTTATTCTTTTTTTAATTAAAGGGAAAGGATCGTACTTCGTTCCACCGATAACTAATAAAATTCTCCATTCGCTTCTTCAATAATTTATTAAATAATTTCCTCTTCCTCGAGTTGATCGTGCTTCCGGCGCGGTCAAAAAATATCCGCGCTTGAAAAAAAGAACTGCGATCGAGCATACCGACGAAGAAAATTTGATCGAGCGGCCGGATGCGCGCGCGGCGATAATCGATCCCGACGAAATCGAACGGAGTCGACGGTCGCCGTACTTTCGGATCCGACGCATCCTTCGGAACGGAGAGAATTCCACGGGCTCCAAGGATGCGGCCACAAAGTATTCAGCGAAACCAGTTCTGCGATTCTTCCAGGCTCGTTCTGCCGCGTTTAACAAGAAGCAAATTAAGTGTTTTTAAGTATCCCGTTGCCGGGATCATCGACGAGTTTAGCCATGCTTTCGCCCCGATAAAAACGATCCGGCCGCCACTCAGCGTACAAATAAGCGGACCTCCTCTATTTTCTGCTATCAGGCTCGCGGCCGTCCACCCGATTTCCGATTATTCGGGATATTTGAGGCACGCATTAGAGCGGAGAAACGTACGCGAATTAGATGAAAATTGGCGGATTAATACGCCGCGGCGGCACCAACGCGAAAGCATCCGTGGCAGGATAATCGCGAGAGAATAGAATTTATGGCGCCGTAAATTGCGATCAAAGTCGCTGGGTGGGGATTACGCGATTTTTGCAAAAATTTATGCAACAGCAAATACGCCGTTAAATCTCGGCCGAGCGCGATCTCTGCTGCACGGAATAATTTTTACATCAAAATTTGCAACACAATATCGCGACGGACTTGTTATGGAAATTTCGAATATAATCCGCCAATTGTACATACCTATATACAATTTCTATATCTTTAATCGATGTAAGATGTCTCTCCTACGATTCAAATTAAAATTAACGTAGGAAAATGAATTGCTATCGCTGCTAGAATAAATTTTTCATAGAACTTTGCGGCACGATATCACGGTTGGACTAGTTATGGAGATTCCGAGCGTAATCCACAAATTATACGTACGATTACCGCCCATTAGATCGGAACGAGCTGTTCCTCTTGACGATTACAATTAATGTAACCGCGCGATAATTTTGCACGGTACACCACGGACCGTATAAATTACTGAATGTAAACCGAGACACGATTCCCCGGTTATCTAACTCTCGGTACGTTAGAGAAACGATTAAGGTCGAAGAAATGGAAATCAACGCGAAAAGTCGCGACGAAAAAGTTGCATCGACGCCAGAAGAAAATCTGACTGAACCGCGTCCGAATGTTTCCGCGTGCTGAACCAGTCCCATAAAAAATTCGACGTTCGCGAACGCGCGTCGGAACGAGACCCGAGCCAGATACATAAACAGCGGCTGTCTCGAATTCCGATGACAGAGGCAATTGACCAGAAAATCCCTCTCGCGGTCGGAACGTCCCTCGAAACCAGTTCCGAAGTTTTAATGAACGAATCCCACATGAAACGCGCTCGCGTATCGGGATAATAGATCATCCGTTAATCGCGGCTGGTTCTCAATAAACTCGGCCGCGCGGACACGGTGTACGCCAATAAATATCCAGCCGGTTTGAAAAACAATATGAAACGCGAGCGCGTCTCGCCAACGGCAAAAAAATTCCGTCGGCCAGATATGTCATCGGACGGCGCGCGCGCTCCGATGCTAGCGTGCGCGAAGCGTGTTCCGAAGAGGAACGCGAGCGAGGATCGTTTCGACAGCCGCAGTAAATCGCAAAATGGGCGGCCGGTGCGCCGGTGTATCCAGTTCTAACTACCTCGTGGCTACGGTATCCTTGACGATGGCCTTGCCAGCGCGTCGCTGCACCTGTGTGCAACGATACATCCTCGTGGAAAGGCACGCCGCGTACAGTTAGCGCAGTTTCGCGCCTCCGCTTCTGCTCCCGCCGGAAATTCGCGTTAGCCGGGGAGTTGAACGCGCCGCGCGAACCGATCGCGGTGTTGCTTCTTTTCGGCGAACTCGTTTCGGTCCCGGTTCAAGCTTTTTAGCTTTCATTTCGCCGCGTTCCCATCGCGATCGTCGGCCAATCATCCGACGTTACCGCGCTATTACAGTGTTCGCTGTTCCAGTACTCGTCGTTGTAGTTGTTATTAATAGAACATTTGCTGTTACAGTAACAATATTGTAGTATTTAATGTTGTAATACAAGCTGTTGCAAGATATTTCATATCGCAGTATTTTAAATTGTTGCATTTAACATTGCAGTATATTTGCTCTTGCAGTATTTGATAATGCAATTTTAGTATTGCGAAATATTTAATATGACAGTATTTGAAATAAATTAGATAAAACAAAAGTAGAGAATGAAATAAAGTCAAATGAAATAGAGTAGAATAAATTATTTAAATCGAATGAAAATAGACTGAAATAGAGTGCTATTTATAGCATTGCAGTACATGTTGCATCGACCGCCTCCCGAGTTCACTTATCGCTGATCTGTTTTCTGCAGGATTTTGGCATTTTTACGTGTCGCGAGTAATCAACATAGAATGATAAATAGTCTCAAATATCAAGATAACGCATTGAAGGCCGTTCGACGCGCGTATCATCATTCTAATGTATCACTTTGCACGGTCCTTCTGTCGTATAATTAGCAGACTTTCTTCGACAACCGCCTTCATTTACACTTCCTTCTACGTGCACGATGTTTCTAGATCGGGCACGGCGATCGATCAAGCCCGATCTCATTCGAACCGATCCAACCAGTCTTGTACCAACGGCCGTGGGACTTAGGCGAACCGGTGGTACCGAGGGATGTTCCATTCGGTAGGCGGAGAAACGATCGGTTTCACCGTTCGTTAAATGCAAATTAGTGTCACGGGACAAAGGATACCGCGAGCGGAAAAGCTGGGACGACTTGTCGAGCCAGGAAAATGAAAAATCATTATCCGCGATCTAACGTTACGTTGGCAGCCGGTCTCTGGGAAACGCGATCCCGGCGAAAACGAAAGCCGATCCGCCCTAATCCATAAAATGTTCCGTAAACACGGCCGCTGCCAAAGGTGCGCTCGACTTTAAAATAAATCTAAATCGTATGGCAAAAAGATTGAACAATCTATTTTGTCTAATCGCTGAGAATTGAGTAATAAAGTAAACGATTTAAATACTCCGGATGAAAATTAGCGCTGCCTAATCGTGTTAAAGATTGTCCTCAAGATACTACGAAAATTCGCGAGGTCTGTCACAGTCGTCGTGTCGCACATGAAATGTGTGGAACAACTGCAGCAGCATTTCATGGTTGTACACTTCGAAACCCGTCCTTCGGTGAACTTTTTGGGAAAAGGTACAACAGCGATTCCATTCTCCGGCTAACGACGTCCGGCGTCCCCGAGACGGCCATAATCTCGACGAAATACGGTGCCGCAGCAACATCAGAAAACCATTTCGTTCTCCGCTATAGCTGACTCCAATATCGCGAACCAGTCGCGCGTAATTTTCTCGGCATACGAACGGCGGGGCGGGGGGGATCCATTAATTTTTCGAAATATTTCCTTATACGGTGGCCGACGGTGCGTCGGCTATAGATGCTTGTTCGGTTAGGCGACGGCTTGTCCGTGACGGATAATATCTTCCTAGTAGCACGGTGTAACCACCGGTTGCGAACGGGGATACGAGCATCGACATCCCCGAAGGACCAATTACATCGTAAAATCCGTGGCCGGTAAATTGCACGGGAGTTCCACCCCGGTGAACGACAGCTGCCCTTCGCTCCTCCTCCCTCTGTGCTCGGGTGCCGGTGGCCCCCTCCGGGGCCTCGCCGTCGGACCCGGGCGCTGGCCACCTTTTCCGTGCCCCGGATTTATCGCTGTTGGCGCGCATTCCGCGGCCGGGTCCCGGGAAAATTGTTATTCCCCCCCGGGCACCGCGATGCAACATTGTCCATTAACGGACTTCCTGTTTTACGTGTACACCTTTTAAACGATCCACGGTCGTTACGATGAGGATATCTGAGACGGCCGAAGGCCAGGGATCCTACAAAAAGGGAGCCACACGATCGAAGGCCGTGGATCGAGGCGAAATTATGATAGGGCGACGATCTTGCTAAGGGCTCGTGGATAATCGCCGGGATCTGGATCGTCGAGTTTCCAGGGAATCCGTGGTGGGGACGGGCAGCTGCGTGTATGGTGGAAACAGATTTTTGGGGAAAATGAAAGCGAGGGTGTGGCAAAAGACTATTTAAAGGTAAGATTGCAATGGAGTCCTTGAAATTATTCGGCTAAATGTTTCTTCGAGTAAATTCTTCGTATCAAGTTTTATGCGAATAAATTCATCGAATAAAGTTTTATACGAATAAATTCATCGAATAAAATTTTATACGAATAAATGAATCGATTAAATTCTGCGAACATAATTTTATTCGCAGAATTTCTATTCGAAGAATATTTCGCTAAAGTTAAGAAGTAAAATAACGAAAGAACCGGTATTAATTGCAGCAGCGTAAGATAAAATAAAATTAGAGGGCTGTGATGAATACTAATAATGGAAGAAGTGTTTCGCAAGAGTCCTATAAGGTACGATATTAATAGAAGCAATATTAGTTACAGTGACAGTGGAGAAAATAAGTAAGAGATAAGAAGTAAGAAGAGTAAAAATAAGAATCCGAGAAAATGAGGAGGGAGAGAGAGAAATGTTTCCTCTGCGGAATGAAAATAATGGTGAAAATAGAACTAAACGGTGCATGAGTGCCGATAGCAATAAACCGTATGGGATTGCTGTTGCCTAGAAGGAAGAAGATAGTTGTCGCGTCCGCGGAACGTCCCCGTCCACAATAAAACTGTTGATTAATGGACAAGGGTGGGCGAGCAAACTGGCTTCGGTTAAAATAGTAACATCTCGAAATCATTTCCATGGTTTCTACGAAGATTTACGAGACGCACGGCACCGAAGCATTACAGCTGCCCTTTTGCGAATCCTGTAATCAGCCTTGTGTACCATTATCGTGAGAAAGAAAGGACTGCGCGATGTCCAAGGTGGTCATCTCGTGATTATCCATACTCGCTGGCTTCGCAAGGATTAATGGTCGACTTTCACCTCTTTCGTTTCCTCTGGAACCACTCACGACCTCCCCTCAGCTCTCTCGCGTGAATCCACCGTGGCCTGCGCCCATGGTTTCCCAACCTTCTCAAACTTCTCTCTGCCCGACTTCATAATTTTTCATCCTTCAGAAGTTCGATCAAATAAGTGAGAACTATTTCAAATATAATATCAGTGATCCTCTCTTGACTCGTTCTTGATGTTGCGAAGATCCTCCATGTGTCTCTGCTATTATTAATTTTCCATATTTCCTAGTCTGCTAGATTGTATCCCAGCCGCTGAGAGTGACTTAATTTATTCACCACTTTCGATTCAGCCGACACCGGGATTTCCATGAACCACGCGAGTTTCTATCTCGTCGATCCCGCGAACGCAGTGTTCACCTATCGACTTTCATCTCGATTGGCTGCCAGGACACTAACTCACCTTGATGAACACCTCGTCGTGCCACGGGATTCGCGGCCACGCTAACATTAACCTTCCGAAAGGAAAATCCTCCTCGGACGTTCTGCGTAGACGCCAATCTCTCAGCCGTACAGAGAGGAATGGTAATGAATCGTCATCGAATCGGTTGATTCATGGCGAATCGAGATAGCTTCGAAAGTACCGGTCGCAAAAACGAGCACGAATCATCAGCTCGTTCCAGCAATGATGTCATAGTCGTACTCCTGCACCGAATCGAATGTTCGAACAGCGAAGACCGACGATGCGGTTCCAGCGGGTTCCGAACCGATTTCGAACCGATTTCGAACCGATTTCGAACCGAATGGAATCCGACGCGATCCTGTGGAATTTATTCCGGCGAGAAAAACGGGTCGCCAATTATGGAAATTAGCATGCAAACTCTAGCGTCGATCCGACGGCGTCCAGAATACATTTTTGCAACACGTGTACACGAAGCGAAGTTCCATCAATCTTCGAGGCCTCGGAACGTTCCACCCAATGGCGACAGCCACACACACATAAATTCCGCCACCTAATGATCGCTTGGCAAAAGCGGGAGCAGCATTTACGGCGAACGCTAGCGCGCGAACCACGGCAGGAACTTTAATAAAAACAAACAGCTCTTTTCCTTCGTGCTTTAACGAACCTAGCGCTCGCCGCAATAAAATTCTCTCCCTCCCCGTCGGCCTCGTTATTAAATCATTAAACGTGCTCCGAGACATTTTAACAAACGCGTCGATACCGTATTTAATGCGGCTGGCTGGGCGATCGCTTCGTTATGCCCCTGCGGCGCTGACGCATTTATGCGGCTACCTTAAATATTATATTGGATCTCGGACCCTGCGGCCTAGAAGGAGATCGTCCTTCATTTTCGACGTAGATATTAAAGTGCGCAATTGTGGACCGCACTAATTTAAAACTAACAGAACTTAAAAATTAATTCTTCAAAAATTCTGACAATTACTAGGAATATTAAACTTATTTAGTTTGATGAATTCAAGACCGTTCTAAAATCGAACCAAAGGAATGCAATTTGTTCGAGATAATAGAAGAACTAGTTTGGAAAACACGAACAAAAACAGCGAAATGAGGCATGCACTTCCAAGAGGAAATACAGTTTAATTAGAACCGGAATTTGCGGCTCGCGATATTAATGCTCCCGGTACCGCGGAGCATCCGAGACGCATGAGGCGAAGCCTAATTGGCGCTCGGAAAACTGTTCGCCGAACTTGGGAACGACGGTGGCTCGGTTCCGCTCGAACAAGGTGTTAAGCGGAAAGATCAGGGTGAACACCACGGCTGGAATCGGCTCCGGCCGGCGAATAAGGCGCGCAGAGGCAGCTTCCAATCAGCCCAAGGTCACCGGTCCGGCAACGCCGTGCAGCCTAAGTGGCATAATGGCCGTCCTGGCAAAAAGGAACACCGGGAATTTTAATGGCCGCGCCAGAGCTTCTCTGTCACGGCGTGTTACCCCTCTAATAGAAACACCGTTACGTCACCCGTTACATTTTCCTGGCGAGGTGAACGCGTCCTCTCCACCAGCACTCCCCCCGTTTCCCGCCCCTGCAGCCCCCTCCCCCCTCCCCCGAATTGATCGTTCGAAGCGGATCGATTCATTAAATCGAGAAATAATCGAGCGGATAAAAAACCATCGCCGGGGAACAAACGACTTCCGGCGATGTTTACGGGCCTGAGACACTTGGCCGAGGAAACCTCCGTGGCGAGGATAAAGGATCATCCTTGGCTTCCTTCAATTGTACCGACGAACGGGAATTATGCGATCTTCGGAACCCACATTTCGTCCCCGGGTTCGACGATCACGTACCATATGCAACGGTACTGTTCATCAAAACCATGGAACATAACCTTTGCGGCCGGAGCTAACAATTTCTTATTTCATTCGTCACATTTCTTAAAGTTTCTACTTGGTTTAGGGTATTTTTAAAGTTTTTTTAGCGCCGAAGTAGCTTCCAGTATTTTTTAAAAACGTTTTTAAGATTCTGAGAAAAAGAAATTTTGGTTTAAGGATGCAGAGCACTCCGCCGTTTTGTTCCCCATTCTAGCTAGCATCTTCGGTCAAGGTCGGTATTGAATCATCAGCCTTGAAGATGCAGGACACTCCGCTATATCGTTCTCTAATCAAGGCGCTTTCAATCTACATCAGTTTTCAAAGGACTCCCTTTGATTTTCTCGTGCATGCTCTGTCAATTGCATATCGATTGAAACACCGTCAAGATAACGATCTTGGTCGGAAGATGCACACGTCGGCGAAAGAGTAGGACGAGACAACGGGTGACAGGATGAGAGCTACTGGCCGTAGCAGAAGCACGGCGCAGGCCTTCTAGGGTCGAAGGAGAAGAAGAAGAAGAAGAAGAAGCTGCATATTTCTTGCCCACACAGTGGATTAGGCTTGCAGCGGTAGGACGGCCGGTCGCTGCTCTTCGTCAAATGGCCTATTGTTCGCAATTTCAGGCCCTTTCAAGTTAAACAGGCTGCTCTGCTTGTTAACGCACCCACCGCCGCCACTGGAGCACGCCGAGTCCCCCGGTAAAAGTCCAATACCTGCGGCATCTTCGAATAACAATCGGCAGGTAGATGCACTTCGAGCTCTTCTCGAGGACGAAATACTTCATGTCAGAATGCTGCGTATTGTCGCCGCGGAGCAGTCTGGTTCACAATTGCCACTTTACAATCCTTCTTCATTGTCCGACCGTGTTCTGGAACTCGGAGAATCTTCTTCTTGTTGCGGAGTAATCCGCCTCTTCGAGGTCTCGGTTATTTAACCCCGTTCTTGGAAAATTCGCTGCTGCCTCCAGAAAGAGCTTTGACATTCTAAACGATCGCTACGTTCTTCTTCACAGGAATTTGGTTTCTTGCTGATGGATGCTCTTCGTTGTCTTCTTCGCCGTCTAGATGATTGAACATTTCTATCTTCGTTCCAGGAAAATACCTTTTTCCTTACGCATTCTAAACAACGTAATCTTCCATTTTCTCTAAGATCTTGGCCTTCTTCTTCTTCTTCTTCTTCGCCTTGTCGAAAATGTCTTCATGCTTCCGGAATCATGTTTCTCTTGCCGTCGAAGATCTTACCATTGCTCGCAGACCTCCCTTTCACCATGAACAGTTTTCTTCTTTTTCATCTTTTCCGCTTCCTAAATATCCTAGTTCGTCTACTTCTTCAGCTTCCTAAAGTATGTAACATTTCCTCCTCGAAGATTTCCCCTTTTTCTCTTTCGCCATTCCGAAGAGTTCTTCCCGTTTTACCGACACCCTTTATCTTTTTCCGTTCGATTTTTCTAACTCGGTTCACCTTCCGTCGAATAACTCACTTCCTTCGCATTTGAAACAATTTGTTCCCTTTTTTTAGACCCGAAGACCTTGCTTTTCCTCTTCCTATTCGTGACCTAGACCTTCTGCTTCTTCGGCTTCCTGGAGTATTTACCGCATCCTCTCTGAGATCTCCTTAACCAGTCAGCTGCTTTCGACTAGTATACTCGTCACAAAGAAAACGCAGCATTTTCTGCTGTCGTTAGATTGCGAAGAACAAAATTACAAATCTTCTATAATTACTATAAATTAAATACTTTTCAAAGAGACTGCAATACCCAACTGGTCAAGACGTCCGCTTCGAGATCTCTCCTCGCAGTTGTTCCTCCAAAGGTATCGCTTCCCTCCACTTTTAAAAATTAAATTCGACGGTGTCCATGACACGAACGCCGAAGTCGCATTCTTTCCTGCCGAAATGGCCCTGAGAACCACTGACAAACGAAGAGAGAAGGGTCCCTGCGCTAGTATTGGATCAAGGTACAGGTCCTCCAACCTTGTTGACCTCTGACTGAGGGCGAGCAGCCATATCTGCCGGCCAGTTTTTCAGCCGGAGGACGCTGGCAACCGCTCGGCAAGGATACGGCACAAGTTCGCCCGTAGCAGAGTGGAGACCGGTCTCCGATCGCGTCTCCTCTTTTGCTGAAGGGACTCGCCGTCTTTGTTCCCGCCACTGTCTCTTCTCCCTGTCCTCCCCGCCTCCCTCCTCCACCCCATCCTTCTTCTTCTTCTTCTTCTTCTTCTACTCTGGCAGCCTGATCATCCGCCGGACAATGCTGGCGCCGTGGTATCGACGACCCCGAATACCCGCGGGTCGTCGCACCGCGATTAGTATCTTCGGCTAACCCTAAAACTCCGATTTCTCCCGCGGATCGGATCAGCTTCCCTCCGAGGCTTCGTGCCGGATCAATCGGCCCTCGGATCTACCACCGCCGAGCGTCGCTTTCGGCGTCTTGTTTCTCGCGCAACTTGCCTACCAACGTTATGCATTTATGTGATTTATACATTTATGCGATTCATGCATCTCTGTGACCCGTGCATCCGCGGATTTTATGCATCCGCGAAATTTATGCGGTCGCACACGATCTATGCATTTGTGCGATTCATGTAATTGCGCTGTTTTTATGCGTGTGCCGAGAGTTTTGCAATCGGTTCGCCCTTCGGTTATTTCTAAACGATGCTGCGTATAATACTGTTGTATAATAATGTTGCAATGATATGATAGCGATCTGCTATTATTGTTATTTTGATTTTTCGATATTTTTTTAAACGGATCAAAGACTGAACTTACCCAACGTCGCATCTTTTTCTTTCAAATCAAACATTATGTTTGAACAAAGATAACGTAATGCTTAAATAAATTCAATCTTGTTATTCTTATGATGCTGCATACGATAGTCGCTTGTCTTGTTATTCTTGCCAAAGTGCGCGCGTTAATCACTACTGACGCTCGATAGGTTTCCCGTGAAATTTTTCTACTCACCATTAAATCAATAACTGTGTGATAACCTGACCTATCAGGCGATTTTAAACTTATTATGACCATTAAGAATGGAACTGAAGTTTGCTTTAGCTCCCGCTAAAGATCATTCAACACACGTCACCGTTCAACCCAATTTAATTTAATTTTAATCAATTCAATTTTAATTCTACTCTTAAAAACAACAATATTCGATAACATAAAAATGCTTCTTGCCATCCGAGTGCAAAGGGTTAATTTTATGAAATTCGTTGGGTTCTCAACGCGGCCGTTACAGTGACAATTATCGCCGTCGAAAAAAAACGTGGCACGTCCCCTTAACAAAACCGCGGGTGCCATAAACGGGCTCGGCAGCCCGGCACCGCCTAATCGTCACCCGTTTCCTCGCCGCGGAGTCACGCGTAGAATTCAATTTTCATTAGGGGCTCGAATCGTGGAATGTCGCGACGGTTCCCGAGGAGGCAGCACGCTCGCCGCCGTGGAGAATCATGGTGGCAGGATATTAAATAGAGAAAATGGAGGCGAAGCGGACGGACGAGAAGAAAGCAAGCGAAGACCAGCGACAACGTTAAAGTCACTTCCCCGCGTTCTCGCGTCATTAACTCCCTCTCCGGCGTCCCAACCGCTTCGCTCTTTTTCATCGTCATACCAGCCTCGCCACCCCTGCCGCACCCCGCGGCCTCGATTTTCTATTTTGCCCCCCGTCCACGATCGGCCTTCCGTGTTCTGATAGCGAGCGCGCAGCGACGCGCGCACGAAGGATAGAGCAACGAGACGCCGTGCCGCGCCGGGGCCCGTCTTCCGGAAATTTCTCGGTCCCGGTTAATCGACGAGCCGGTTATCGCGAGAACAATTTTTAATCGTCCACGGGACGCGACAGCAATCGGACGATGATTAAATGTGCCGAGGACACGGGTGCTCGAGCATTACCGGTTCGACTTATCTCGATGCTTCCGACACGTGAATGCTAAGGATTGCACGCGTTCGTTATGCAATTTGTAAACTAAATGTATTGTCTATTATCGACTCTGCGAAATTAGTGAAACGTATGTATAGTAATAGCAGCGATTTCTAACACAAGATTCATGGGGCAGTAATAGTGCCTATTTTCGTCCTGAGATATGGTGCCCTGAATCTATAGGGTACGTTCATGAAAAAGCTGCATAGTTCAACGCCTTGTGCGGAACGGCAAACATTTTTCCCGGACATGCCATTAGCATCATCGCAAAGCTCGTAGCTTCCCTTTTAATTTGAGCGGCGCATTAAGTCGCTGCAATTTGTTCTCGCGAAGTTATAATGTCCCATCCATCAGTCGCAAGTAGCGAAAGCCCGGCCTCGGACGGCGGACAAAAGTGGAGGATTTTTCTCGGGGCTATCCGCATTCGTACGGTGCGACCGAAGAGGGCAGGTTTAACTCGGCCATTTATTTGCCGGCGACCTAATGGAAAAGCAAGGGCGCCGTATAGAAAGTAAGCGAGCCGGGATCGTTGACTTCCTGCGGACGTTCAACATTGAATAATCAGCGAGCCAGGCGAAGGCACAGCTTCGCGGCGCTGCGTGACCAAGAAGGCCCTCGTGTCGAGCAGAATCGGGCATAAATCCTCGGGTGGCGGTCGCTCGTCGAACGTATAACTTAATCAACGTGTCGTTTCGCCTGTCCTTTGTTGCTCGGAACGAGGCGCGCTTATAATCATAGGACTGGGTCCTTTGATCCGGCGGTGATCCTGCAGGATTTATAGCGAGCGAGGTACAGCGAACGGCAAACCCGATCCGCTCATTTCCCGAAGATCCGGTTCTACGATCGAACGCGATCCCGCAGATACGTCACTCTGGCCACAGGATGAGTCTATAGGGTCCGGAGCGACCACGCCGGAAAGGATCTATCATTATCCTAGCTCGCGGAGCCGGTGATTCGGTGTTACGTTACTCCTAATTAATCCTTGCCTAGCGGGTGTAGCGCGGTCCGTGGAATCGACGGTACTTAGGACCGCGATTAGCGTGATTAAGGCCTTTAACTTTCCTGATTGCTTGGTCCCAGGATCTAGGATCGAACACCTAATACCAGCAAGGATTTTTGAGATTCGGGGAATACGGTTTCTGATCGAGATTTTATTCCAACGCTAATGGTTGCTCGGGGGTTAAAAAGTTCCTCCATTTACTTTTAATTCACCTAATGAATTAATATGTAAACTAATTTGTTATATGTTAATTATAATATGTTAACATAATTTGGTCCAATTTTATTCCAGTCGAATATTCCAATATATCAATGAACTTAAATTCATAGTATTTACACAATTTTCTTCGAAACTATCTCTCTCGTAGCAAGATCCGGCGAAATTACACCTGGACACCAGGTGAAATTATTCAGTGAAATGTTGCTCGACTGGTCGGAAGATGTCGAACGTTCGAAAGTATGGCTTTAGGTTAATATAACCAACTAATATGGAATATTTCATGTAATTCAATCAATCGATAATATTTTGTACCAATTCCTTCGCGCTTCGGTAAAAGAGAAACAGAAATCGTAAACTGTTTAAAATTCTTGTTGAATCACGTTGCTATGCAGGTGGGATGACCTAAAGCGTGGGTGCAAGGATGTATCCTTGCGACGTAGAAAATGAATCCTAATCATTCGGTGAAAGTCGAAATCCTGTTCGAACTCGACGACACTGCCCAAAACAGGAATACTCGCGTGGGCGTGAATTTTATTCGGTAGACTGTGAGATTCTGACCTTGGACCTCGCCTTTACAGAGAAATCGAGTATGGTCGACGACGCGAAATTATCCCGGAGTCCCCTGCTCCGTCCTACGTGCTCATTTTTTTTTGTTCCTTTCGCGTTGGCTTATCGATGAATCGAATGCGTTACGCTCGCCTAAGTATGACGTCAGGCCTCTATCGCTACATCTATAGTCCGGAATTTTTCAATAAATTTCATCATCGCGATAATAACTTCAATCGTGCACCAAGGAAGTCCTCGTACTAACAGAATCGAATATAAATACGTCCCAGCAAAGCTTCTGTAAATTAACTTCTTATCCCATTGTCAGTCTTTCAATAACTATTTTTAAAATTAAAAATCAACGGTTGAGAATATCTTAAAAAATTGTTGAAAGTGACAATGATTTAATGCGCGATCCAACACATTATTTCGATCTATATTCTAACAATTACATCGTAACAATTATTATTTAGAAGAAAATTATCGAGCTTCGTTTGCGAATAACTTAACGATAGAAAATCCTATTAGCAGGCTCCCGGCAAATAAAGCGACCAGTTTCCTATCTTAATGGTTCTGCGAACGGTGGGATTTCACGGTACGCCGTGTCGATGAGAAAATCAACAGCTCACGGTGGACATTAAATTTTGTTACATTCCCTTAAAAACAATATTGGCCGATTTCATTGAACCGAGGTCGAGCTTCGAGTTTTCAACGGCGCCGTATACCTCGAGATCCTGTTTCTCGGAAAATCTGGTTAATCACACAGTACGTCGATTCCGTAACCGAGCCACGAGCAAATATTAGACTTGCCATCAACAGGATTCACACTACAGAATTCCGAAGAGTCACCACGGTGTTTCGTAATCCTGAATAAACATTATTCTTTGGTCTGAAGAAATAAAGAGCAGACACTGTAGCATTGGCTCTACTCCTGTTGTATTTCCGTCTTTTATTGGACAGATATTTGAACGACGTTTTTATTAAAGCCTAGATTTATTATATAATAATAATTTACGATATAATATGTCGCCTAGAATTATTTCGTCGTAAATGATTATTCGAATAATTCTTTGTATTCTATTATTTTTATTCAAATTAATTTTTTTTTTGACAGGGTCGAAAATTTTGTTTAATCCGCGTTCCATTTATATACACGCCGATTAACGAACTAACTTGCGGTCAATTAGACGCAATTCATAGGGTATTAGACTTGGTCGAGCACTTATGCAAGAAATTACAGTTCCCGATGCAAGAAAGGCGTAAAGGCCTAAACGTTTTCCCAGCCTGCTTTTATGCCATCGCAGGCGTCACGTAGCCGTCGCATTATGTCGCGTCTCATTGTCACGCGTGCCACGGCGTATTTCGAATTGCATTGACACACATCGGACACGGACACAGTCCGATCCTATAACGATCAGGCCGATCACGACGATTTTCCATCGTTCATGGTTCGTTTCAGCGAACCACCGCGCCACTTTGCCAAGAATTCGCGTGACAAACCTGCTCGCGGAAACGAAAACAAGAGAATACGAAAATGAACGATTCAATTCTCGATTTAGATAACCGAGAGTGGACACGGATAAACAACGAACGCAAACGTCCGTCTGCACAGGACCGAAGGAAAATACGATCGAGAGCGCACACAATAGAATTATAGTATTAACTAAACCACATTGTACGATACCGAGCAGAACGCGACGCGCCAAAATCAGCGCCGCGATTTATGCTAAGAACATAGCAGCGAACGATAGGAAATTAACTAATCTCTTATCCTCGGCGAATCGACTGCAACGCGCGTTCGCGCATAAATAAAGCTTTTGCAAGAGAGTGGTAAGAACGGTGAAGCGTTCTAATCCCCTCGAAAAATGTTGATCACCGATTAACCAAGCTCAAACAAGCATTAACAGCCGGGCGTAACGAGCGTGGACGACCGTGTTCGTTATCCGTGCCCGACCAGGACCGTGGCTGCCTAATGCCGCTGCCTAACTACGTAATTATAACGACTTAATGAAAATCGTATCCGGCGCAATTAAGTCGCGCGGAAATTCAATATTCCATGGAGACCAGATGTCGCGACGGCCGCTCCAATTTTCATGTCACCCCGAACCGATCGCGTGTCGTTTAATTTCCGATCTCGATTGCATCCTGCAATTAACCCGCATTCAAAGATGCGCCGGGGTGCGCCGATCCTATCTGCGCGGATTAAGTTCTCTCTTGGGACCGGCCAACGCAGAGCATGACTCTTACACCGGGAACAGGAATATCACCGGCGTTGCGGTCACATAATCGATGGAAAGCGAAAATGCAAGTCACGGGTTTTGAATGTTTAATTATTTCCTTGGTATATTCGGTCTGCCAACAGTCATCGCTTGTTCTAAAACACTCATGACAGGGTTTAAGCTCAAACATTTCTACGTCCTCTTCCTGGCCCCAAAATGGCGGAGCTCGGAGAACGATGTTTTTTTGAAAAAGATGGTTACGTCACGTTCTTTGTCGTTAAATACTTTTTTACTTGTACATCGACTATGAGAATAAACGATTCACCTATTATTTTAATGAGCTTATGACGCGGCTTAAATTCGAACATTTCAGCGTCTTTTCGTGGTACCAAAATGGCGGCGAACAAGTACAATATTATACGTATGACTCAACTCGAGAAGAATCGTGAATAGAACAAGATGAATGAAAGATCTGGAGCCAAAAAACTTTCAACGGCCAGCAAAACGAAACTACACGAAGCGTTATTGAGGACCGAAAGGAAACCGCGTGTCGCAATTGAAGTCTATTTCCTACGCCGTGCGCGTATTACTAGAGGCATGCGGGAAACAGCTGTGTCTTTGAGAAAACCGTCTAATCGCCTCGGTTGCATAACGATTATGCATCTATTCATGAGCATGTCCCGAGAAGCAGTTGTCGCGCCAAGAAGACGCGCCCGCATGCGCAACGCGCGGCAAATATTGACGAGAGAAATTTGTCCGCGGGTTTTATCATTCAGCGAACGGTGGGTAAAACACGGCGCTGGCGTGACATCATCGGCCGCATCCGACTCTCCTGGGAACACGCGAACCGCGTCAGAATTATTTATAGCGAACGCGCGATCAACGAAATTGTATTATAACTGTATCCGCCGCGGCGTGATTTCATGAATGGCGACGCTTCCGACAGCCCGGACTAATATTAATGGTGCCGTGTGGTGAACTATTAATCAAAACCGATGCGTCGAAATATAGGGGGCTTCGATTCCGGCGGGGACGTAACGTCGTTCAGGTGTTCGGACGTGTCGTCTGGTACTCTTACGGTAAAATAAAAGGCACCGGGACACGAATCGCGCGACTCGAATATTTAGGTCATTATTGAATCGTTGGAACTGGAAGATTGATTATAGGTCAGATTATTAGCATGTTCTGCAGGATTATAGGCTATAAATCGTTGGAGGATGAGACCGATTACTAGCAAGTTGCAAAAAATTATAGAGCATGAATCTATTATAAGATCGACTGTGGATCGGATTATTGGCAGTCTCCAAAGGATTATAGACTATAAATCCTTCGTGGATGGGAGGCAATTACAAGCATGCTACGCGGAATTATAGATCATAAATTTATCGGAGATCGGGACAATTACAAGCGAGTCCTAGAAATTCTAGACTATTTTCTCGAGGACCAGGACTATTCCGAACAAATCCAAGGATTGTGTATGATATATCCTACGAGATTCAGGGTACAATTACCAGTTGCGTCACATGATTATACATTACAAAATTCTTCGTTGATTAGGGCTTAGCGGGTCTTAGCGACTGGGTCCACTAACGTAGTCAAGAGATTTAAAGACATTCGCAAGGTTCTTTATGCATTCCATCCCTTCAAGGATCAGAGGGATCGCCAAGGATTATCAACTAATGTCAATGATATAATATAATTAATTACTAGGTGAACTACATTATTGGAGCAAGTACTATCATGAAAACTCTGCAAAATTTAAATAGACTCAATTTTTCACACTTTCACGGGGCATTATGAGTGCATCAGTCATTCTTACTGGTCGGGTAGTTTTGGTATTCTTGTACGCAATGTTCGGAACAGGAAGTTCCTCGTGGCCATGCCGATATCCTCGGCGAAACAGAGGAATCGGAGGATCTACAAGCGTACAGCAGGCCAGCTGCACCGGTGTTCCCGGAGGAAATGGGATTTCTAAGGTTGGCTCTCGTTCCCAGGCGAGAGCGGCAAGATGGATAGAGGATCCCGGAGATTCATGGAGCGACGTATGTAAATACGACTGGCTTATCCTGGGATTCGCCCTAGCCGCGGGCTACTTTCTGTACTTATTACGATGTATCTAGCCGGCTGAAGCATTTCTCGGGTTCGACGTCCGGTCAGTCCAGGCTGCGAGCGCTCGGCTGCAGCTGCAGAGTCCGCTGTAGTTGCCGCAGTCGGCCGCAGCTGCCGCGCGGGCCCGCGGAGAGCCTCGATCTTGCGCCACGCGCTACGAGGAACTGTAATCCTTGTAAACACGATATCCTCTCTCGGTTAGGCCAGCTGACTCTCCTACGGCACCGGCGAAGCCGCCTCTCGCGATGCGCGATGCACGCTGTCCGCGCGCGGAACACGCGCGAACATTTCCTATTCGTTCCCCTGTCAGTCTGCACGGCCACGGTCGGGCCACCGCCAATTTCTGATCGCTGCGGGGGGAAAAAGGATCGTCCACGGTTGAACAGTTTTAACGAGCCCGGATTCCTCGACCGTGACGCCTTCGATTATTAACCAGCTTTTATAAATAGTCAGCCACCGCGAGGCGGGCGCAGAACGGAATCGGCTATGACCATAGACAACGGAGAATCTAATTTTATTCGAGTAACAGTTACGAGCAATTTTTGAAGCTGCGGATAAACTCAGTTAATCGAAAGCAACGAATCATTCATTCTTCATTCGAATATTAATTTAATGGTTATTTTCGAATAACATCGTTCATCCACAGCTTTGACGTTAGCAGACATGAGTAAGCTCCAGGTTTGGCGCCGCATGACATCACGTTTAGTTATCGAACGGATAAAATTGTTCAAATAAATCTCTTCGAATGATGCTGCAGAATTTATTCGTAAATAAGGAGTTATTAATTTTGAATCAAAAGAAGTTTAAAAAAAGCGTACGAATAAATTTGCAGGAAGTAACAAGTAATCGTTATTCGAATAAAATTTACCGAACTCTGTTGGAGAACGATCCTCCAACGATTTCTGCGAAGTCTCGTCCGTACCCGCAGGCTAATTAGGATTATTGCTTTTCGATCGCATCGCGACGATCCTGCCGCGACCGAGCTGTTTTAACGGTGGACCGGATTCCATGGTTTTGATGCTCCTGGCAACAGGTGCGACAGGCGGGAAATCGGTTCCATCCTTGAGGCAGGCACACTAGTCCTGCGGTACTGTTACCGGCTCTTCTCGCGCTCTGAGCTCATGGATACCATTACGAGTCCTGTTAGCCGGGATTTTTAACGAACGACGATCTTATCGGTCTTCCCCCGTGCGGAATTCCCATTTTTAGCTTACGCGATCTTAATTGCTTTTTGAAGACCGTGTCCCAGTGAAGTTCTGCAGTTTATAGGGACTATTAGGTTGCGGGTTTTATGCGTTTACTTTGTAAGACGATGGCAGCGCTGATCTTGGAAACGCGGCTTAGGGAATGTTACAGTTCTTTGTCGTGAGTTGCTTGTGGGAATCCGCTGATCCTTGCAGTTTGTTAGTCTCGATCATATGGTGTCATTTCAGCGTTTCATTGTCTTCCGAGATCCATTTTATCAGTGTCCTCATTCTTTTCAAAGACGCGTTGAGCTATCTGCAGGTTGTTTCAATCTTTTGGAAAATACCTCAGAATGGATTTAACATTACCAAAAAATCTAGTTTGTCCTGGATTTAATTTGAAATATCGCAGATGCGAGATTTCCTGAACTTTCCAAGGATATCCTTCGCATAGTCTTCGCAAGAAGAAAAGAAACGAAGTAACACGAAGTGAAACGAAGCGAAAGGAAGCAAAACAAAGTCGAGAGAAAAGATCGGACCGCCTCCGAGTAGTTTTTAGCATCGCCCGGAAGTCCCGAGGCCCGTCAGATACTGCAGCGGGACATCTTTACGGGCGCTCTAACGCGGCTCGATTTGTTCGTGCATCAACGTGCACCCACGTGCATTCCACGGATATCGGAAAGCTTCCTGCAGCCGGCCGTGGGGCTACGAGTCACGGAAACGAGCAATTCCCGCGGCCGTTACGTAAATTCTGGCTAATAAGATCTCCGGCGCGGCGGGTTCCTGGTCGCCGTGGAATTAATATCACTGTCCCGGGTGAATATAAATCTCCGACAAGGATCGCGGCGCGTTCACGTGCGTACGGCCCTGGCCCCATCGCGTGCATTCCCCGGCACAGTGTTCTCTCGCGGATTCTACCCCTCTCATCGCACAACGCTATCCGCAACGTGTTCTACACCTCCGAGAATCCCTGAATACATTATCCAACCCCCTCGTCGACGACCGCCACCGCAGATTTAATCAAACTTAATTGAAACGTGCAAAATAAATGAACATCGCTGGCGCTAAATGTTTCTTTGTCCACGGACGTGTCTTCCAGCTCGCTGGGGCTGGGGTTTCGCGCCTCACGAGCTCTAGGATCATCGAATAAATTACCGAACCCCTCGCTGTGCTCGATGATCGTTAAGAATGCTAAATTGAAAAGGAATGACTTTGTAAATTTAAAATAATCATACAATTTGGTAATAAAGAGGTCTATTTAAAAAACTATTTGCCATTAAAGAAACGTTTGAAGCATCTCCGATTTTTCTTACAGTTTCTGGACAAATCGTCACGATTTCAAAAATAAGCTTCTCAGCCTTTCGGTTCGCACCGTACACGCTGCAGAGAATCCTCGACGAAATTCACAGAATTGAATTAAAACGGCGGGAAAAAGGCGGAGAAAATAAAACTGACTTCTCGAGGAAGTGGCGCCGGCTCGCGTTGATTAAAATTATCCTAATTGCGGGTGCGCGGCACGGTATATGTTGCCGGGGAAGATTGGTGGTACCACGAGTGAGAAAGTTGCAGGAACATTAATAACGAGAATCAAGGGCGGCACTGATGAGTCCCTCTGATAGTTCATTTGCATGAAACCCCCGGCTACCGGGGCTCGTTCTGGTGCCAGGGGCCAAAAGGTGTGCATCCTACACGGTTCTGATGAACAGAGCGGACGGGAACGGGAACGAATTCCTGAGCTGGGACTGTCCGCAGATAGCAGATAGTCCGACTGTAATAATCCGCTGCTACAACGATTTATTAAAGACTCGCGTGTACTGGATGGAGCGTGGAAAAACGAATCCTCCGATGGGAACGGGTCTCGAAGCGTTTCTCGAGATAACTGTCCCCTTTGGCTTCGAAATTCTTCGCTCGCGAGTCCGTTCCTTTTGCATTCTGGCGAATTCTAGTAGATTCGAGTGCTCGTTGTCAGTTACACATAGCATTTCTGCATAATCTTCTTCAATTAATCAAATCTTTTAAATTTTAAACATTTATTCTGCTCAAATTCGATGAGAATCCTACGGTACCACTGTCATCTTTTTAATCCTTAAATTCTGTAATGTTCTTCTGTTCACAAAGATGGTGAATCAATCTGATTACTTGCAAACAAATTGGAGAACACCTATATCTTCTAAATAGATCTGCGTTTAGGAAAATTCTTGGAGTGGATCTACTCTTTTCCGATCCGCCAAGATCCTTTACCCGAGTTGTCGAAGACTTCAGGCAGCATCTCGCGACTGGACATATTAGCGATCGTTATCGAGCAAGGATGAACCGAGCCGTCGAACGCCTCAAGATCCACGGCCCGGATAAAACAGTCCAGGAAGCATCCGACGAACATCAGAAACGCATGCCTCGATGCCTGGCGTGTCTTTCAGGCAGGACGAGGCTCGCGCAGCCAAGAATAGCCGAGATTTTTCGCGGGGCTGCGCGTTGGGTGGTCTACGACGCCATAACAGAGGCCGCGCGCCGGCTTCAACTTTGACTTCGATCGGGCATCGACGTTTCCTCCTTTCCATCGACGAGATTTCCTCGCGCACGATCTTTCCCTATCCTCGTTCTTCTATGGAGAAATAAAACGAAGAAACATTACTAAAAGAAAATATTACTTTGTTCTACTCTATTCGCACTAATCTATGAAAATCTTACAGTGCATTCAATTATGCGATCACTAAAATTACTTGCACATCTTCAAATAAATAACACCGGAGAAACAAAAATTCTACCGAATTCTTCTCTATTCGAATTTCTATATAAAAATCACTTTCATCTCTTGAAGAAAATATCACCGGAGAAGCAAAAATTCTACCCGATTCTGTCAAATGAAAATATCTGTAAATTATCTTAATAGTATTATCCAACAAAATTCGCCGCAAAAAAAAATCGCTCAGCTATGTCAGAATAAAGTGGCGTATCAAAGGAAACGAAAGCCGACAGATTCCCGAACGAAATTGCCGAGTGACGCGTCTCCGCGGAATAAGTCGTCACGCATCGTGTGTACGTAGCATCCTGGTGGGAATTGACGCGACATCCGATGATGTCGAACGTCCGTGACTAGACAAGAAGGGAATACCGTGGATGCCTCGCGGTCTGATAGCTCTTCGGCTCTCCGGCTGATGGAATCCGACTCCTGTCGTTCTTGTTGGTCCCATCCTCTTCGGCGATCAGCCTCTCTCGCCTGAACGGTATAGCGTCTCCACTCGGCACGCAACGCACGATGACGCCGATTTCGATGGATTTTTGAACCGTTATAGAGAACAAGCCTAGGTAGAGAGAAATAAAGAGAAATAGAGTGAGAGAAACGAAGAGATAGAGAAAGAGAGAAAAAGAACAGATACACAATGGGCTCGACCTTCGCGCGAAAACGGAACCGACCGCGTATGATCGGTGTACGCAACGGTACTTTATTATGAATTCCAGCTTTCGGTCGATTCACCGTACGTCGTAACAGTTCGCGTTCTCCACGAGGACGGGTTTCCTGCGGTGCTGATTGGTGGGTGTGCCGGAGAGCGAATTCTTCGCCGCTCGCTATGACCGTGGAGCGTTTTAGACGCAGTTGGTCCTGCCAGTCGTCGACCGCCTTTACAATTTCGTCAGCTTCTACGATATTTCAGCTGGTTTCGTTGGCGCAATTCTTGCTGATAATACTCAAGCTCATGCTATCAGAAGCACTTCTAACATTGTCCGCTTGCAAAATGGAGCACATTGTTCTTTGCCGTTGGCTATATTCGCGAAAGGGTTTATGCAACCGATTCTGCAGTTTTTAACAGCCTTCGAAGCATTTTGGTTAGTACCTTAGTTGCTATTGTTTTACAGCCTATGAGTCTCTTGAATACCATTATTGTCGGAATTATTATCGTTTATCTTTTAATAAAACCATTTAATGTATACCCATTGAAATAGCCTATACGTTTGCGTTTAGGTATCATTGCTCGGCCAATGCTCTATTGTGGGTTCAACTGCCGCTTCAGCTAATGTTAGCTTCGGTACCGCTGTATTAGGTACTATTAACTCAGATATCGCTGCCGGTTCCACAAGCACTGATTTATCATTGCTTCGAGAACCGCTCCGGGTACTTCAACCCCTTCACCGTATTATCTTCTTTGCAGCCGCAGCAAGTAGAATTTCTTCGACTTTAATCTGTTCTTTAGCAGTCGCACACAATCCATTCTTATTTAATGCATGAATATTGATGGGAGAATAACAAGAAGTGTTATTTCCACTTGAAGGAAACGAATTATTATACTGTCTGAAATCTTCCTCATAAGACATTACCGTTGAATAGATAATGAACGTAATAAGAGAAGTATAGAAATGCTTGGTATGATTTCCAGATAGGAACGGATGCGAAGAAATTATCTTTATACGGATAATTTATTCAAATAAGGAATGAAGAATTATTCGATAAAAATAGATAGAAGAGTTTGTTAGGAATACTGAATAATCGTTATTCGAATCAAATATTCGACTGGAAAGAATTCAGTCGGACAATTATTTTCGACAAATACTTATCCAATGCTATTTGAATAAATGAACAGCTTACAAGCTTTCGTCGGCATCAGGCTGCAGTTTGCGTGCGAGCGTCACGTGCGTCAAATAACCAAAAAATCGCAGTGAATGTCGGTAATTGAATGCCCACGGATTTCGCACATTCCAATGCATTACAGATACATAAAGATTCCCGGCACTGCTCATGAAGCTACCATTATCGTTAAGACAGGAATTCTACGGAGAGATTCGCTCAATTTCGCTTCTTAAACGATCATTAACCACCCCGTTCGTCTCCACTAAAATTCACTACTCCGGCTCGTAAAACTCGTTTTACGCGTCCGTCAGAATCGTTTCAGCCGGTGTGTCGTCGGACCCCAAGCATCTCAAAGTTCCTCCGAGGTCCGTCCACCATGATCCGCAGCCCCTTTTTGCTTCTCTCTCTCTCTCTCTCTCTCTCTCTCTCTCTCTCTCTCTCTCTCTCTCTCTCTCTCTCTCTCTCTCTCCCTATCTCTCTTCCTTTCCCCTTTTCATATATAAAGGCATGCAGAGAGACGGAAAAAAAGAAAGAGGGGGAGAGTGGGAGAGAAAGAGAGAACCGGCACGAAGAGTGCTATCCGTGTCCGCACGGCTCCTCGAACCCGTCGGAACCCGTTCGTGTAGGTGGGTTTCCCATATCGACGACCTCGAAAACAACCAACCTTCGCCTCTCAGGATCCTACGACAGGCCCAGAGGCCACTACCAACTAAATACCTGGTTCCCTCTGCCGCGAAACCCTAACCAAGTGCAACCTTCGTGATCAACTTGGCGAATTCCTTCCACAACGATCTTATAGAAAATTAACACTCTCCTCTTCAAGGAGAACGTCGACTTCCTTCTTTACGATCTTGTAGTTTGATTCTTCAGCGATGTCTTTGTGAAGTTTGAAGTTGAAATCCATTGTACTTTTGACGATATCCGTTGCTGAAAAATGCTTGTCTTAATAAAATAGGAAAAAACGTAATCACAGATTCTTGGCATAGGTGGAGAATGTTATCGATTCGAAAACGATTCCGCAGAACATTGCGAGCTAAGTAAAACGAACTAAAGAAGGATAAAGAAGTCTAACGAATCTATATTATTAGTATAAGTGTTCACGGGTTTTAAGCGCGCTCGGCGTTAAATAATGAATGCAAACGGTACGGGTAGGTGTTAAAAGTACCGGCGCGACCCGGGTGTAGTCAGCAAGCTGCTAATTCGACACGGCAATCATGCAGATTCGTGTCCTGGGCGGTGCTCGAACGCCCCGGATCGGTTTTACCGACCGATTGCCCACACCTGAATCCGTATTACCACAAATTGCGAGGATCATTACCGAAGCCTACGCAACAAACCTTGCCGCGCCGGCGTTGCTAACCACCGAGAGGTGATCATTGCGGGGATGAGGTCACACTGGTCCTCGATTAATCCGATCCATGTTACACAATCGGCGCCTGTTGTCGATATTCATCGAAGATCGAATTAACAGCTCGGTGGAGACCTTCCTCTACATTTTGCTGAGTAATTTTGGCATCTTGATCTTAAAGAGGCTATAGTAGAACGCTAAGAGATAGCCGATGTCCTTGGATAGGTGGTGCTTCCTTCTATTTTTTCTTGCTATCCCAAGTAATCCACAAATTAAAATAAGCTAACCATGCTATCATCTAAAAAAGAAATTCATTTATTTTAGTCTTTAGTCAAGTACTTTATACTTGTATTAATAATTGAGAAAAATTACTACTTCTTCATTAATAGGCGCTAATCTCGCCATTATAAGAAGAAATGTTGCGAATCGAAGTCAGCCTTTCGATTCTTGGAGAGAGTAGTATTTAAAATTTAAATGATCGGAGCCACGAGAATGTATAATGCCAATTAGCACACACAATTGAATGTATAACAGCCGAAAGGCGTATGTTCGTTCAATTGACCGACAACAAGGGGAATACGAATTATGTAATGATGTTGGTTTAGCTGCGAGTTTGGCTCATAAATCGCCGATACCAATCTGCAACATTGGCATTAGCATTGCCGAACGGTAAACCGCTCGTTTAACACGTCGTCTAGAAATCAATTAGCAGGCTGCGAAGTGCGTTAACCAACAGCTAAAAACATTTTCGCGTCTGTATTAACGAGGGTCGAGTGCTCCGCAATCCAGCAATTTCGAATTGTCGATCGAAATTCCAAGAAAGTTTACTCAAGATTTTCGGGCTGACCTCTGATTTAATTATGGATTCGCGTAACGGTCTGGAAGCGATTAAATTCGATGTCCCGGGGTCATTATGGAGTAATTAGTGACACGAGCATATCGGTCTCGGGAAAGCGCCACTAAACGTCCATACCCGATGACTGTTTTATCAAGTCATTAAGAAATTATCGTCGACATAACGAGGTCCCCGGGGAACGTTAATTATATTAACGAGTCGAATTTTCCCGGCTGTTAGGGAGAGCGATGCCGTGAAACGATGTCGACAGCCATAACGATATCTCGGAAACGCATTATCAGATATTGATGAGCTTGCGACGTGAGTATTACTAAATATTTCCAACCACCCATTCCCGCCGACGAGCGTTATCCGAGAACAGCATGGCTTATCGAATGACACCGTGATTGCAATAATCGTAACCTAGCCACGCACTTCCAGGAGACGTCCAGATCGCAGTCATTATCATCATTAAAGTGCCGAGATAACGCTGATTAATTACCGTCCCTTCGCCACTGTGTCTTCTACTCCGGTGGATTATTAAATTCTCAACAATGAACGATAACAGGCTAATCGCGGAAAATGATCGTTCGGAAAATAGAGGTCCATTTCGTGTATCTAATTAAGATTCTACGCAGCGTGATAGGATCTTCTGCGAGCTGGGAACGACGTCCTACAGGCTCCGCGACTTCCTGAGCAAGGATTGTGTCCTTTGGGAAAGAGGCTCCTATCGTTTTCGGCCCCTGACGAGGACAACGCCAGGAAACGCTTCCTAGTTAGTCCTGTTACGCGAAAATTAATCTCCACCAACGGTATTGTTGTCCATGTAGCCCACGGCTTAATTGCGTTTACCTACAAAATTATTGTTATTAGTTTACTCGATTTTACAGCTTATGAATTAAAAATTGTCTGCAGCAATTTCAAGAGGTACATTTAATTTCTTTGAATCTTTCAACAGTTAAAAATCGCGATTACTAAATTCCGCTGCAAATGCATAAAATCCGCATTCTATTCAAATTAAATCAACATTTAAGAATAGGAAAATTTGGAAATCGGTAAATCCGTCTACAGAAATAACGCGAGAGCATTAAAAAGCGTGGAGGGAGATCGACGAAGAACGAATTCTGCGCGGTGATTTTGCACGCACACCGTATATATCGAGCAGGCAACGACCTTCGAGAATCCCCGCGTCCGACCTCAGCAAGGATACTCGCAATCTGCGGTGCATCGGCCCGAGAGAGGCCCGAGAGAGGCCCGTCAGGATCGGTGACTTTACGTTTCACACCTAGCAACGAGGCACAGCTGCCTCGTATGCCTAGGACAGAACCAGGGACCCCTATTTACTGCCCAGGACTGTAAGAAACAGCTCAACCACTCGAACAATTCCAACAGAACAGCTTTCGAATTGCACCAATTAACTTCAACTGCAGAAGCGGTCATTTTATACCTATTCACGTTTCCAGAGAATTTATAGGAACGAGGAGCGAAAGAAAGGATTCCGAGGAAGGAATAAGGGTGGAATAAAAGATTGATTACACCGTTGAAAAAAAGAAATTGCTGAAATTAACAGTTTAAAAAGATCCAGGGTGAAAGGCTAGACTCTACTCTTAGCTTGTCTCTTCTTTAAGTTGAAAATTAAAGAAATAGAACAAATGTTCTGTCGAATCAATTTTATTGATTTATTTGAATACTTTAGCAGAACGAACCCTTTGGTAACGAATTATAACAAATGCAGCTCGCTACATTATTTACGACCGGCAATGCTACGATTTTCGAAGAAAGACGGGAAGATTTCTCGGTGAAACTTAAAGCTGCTCAATGACAATGAATGCAACGATCGTCAAGAATCAAGCAATGATCATTCATTGGCGGAGGTTCCTGGAATGGCCAGCTGGCCGCGGAAAACCACCGGATCTGGCCAAGTAAGAACATAATACAGAAGAAGCGCGATCGAGTTCACGGAATGAATTCCTGCGCGCGAGAACCGCAAGAAAAATCGATGCTCGAGGGAACGGCGAACTCGCAAAAATTCGTCGCGTTCGCCGGGGTGGTCTGAAGGGATCGGGCCCGCAGGAAAAAGGAAGAGGACGGTGAACAACAGTATCGTTGCTCGTTTTGCCGCGGGAGTCCGATCGTAGTCCGGATCGTGTGACACAGCGGCGCTTTAAGTTGTTTGCGGTGACGCCGGAGAAGTCGTCGTATTCTCTGCGAAAATTCAAGTGTTTGTACTTGAACACGTCCCTTGGAACGATTCAGATTTCGAGGAGCTCAAACTTCGAATGGTTAAGATAGAAAAATTAAGAAAAAATAGAGACGATTTCGTAGAATTCGCTGATTAATAGCTTTCATTAGAAATAGGGATTAATCGATCTCGAGAAAAACGATAGTTAAGTAAACACGTATAAACAGAGTCTCAATCAGCTAGACGCGATCATCGGCATCCCCTAAAGACAGCGATCATCGTCCCATTAGATGCATTGGCCGCGGAAGCTTCGATTACGAATTAACTTCATTAACGGTGATTATCGTTCGCATTAACAGTAATGACTGGTCTGGATAGCTCGCAGAAGAGCGACTCCCGTCGGGGAAGAAAATCAAATAGCCGCGAACGGTAATGCTTGTAGGTGAACAATCATCTTGGCGCGAATAAAAAGGAACTCCATCGTGAAATTAGGTTTCTACTGACACGATGCAAGGACACGGCCGGATTGCCGCGAGGACTGAGAGGATTACGAGTCCTGGGCAACGTAATCAACAAGTTGAAGCCACGAAATGGCTCGTAAACGCGTTGGTGAATTGCAACAGTCGGCACACCGAAACGCGTCCGTTGCGAACAATGACTGAAACAATTACGATAGCACGGACAGAAAGGGAGCGGAGATTGGGATCGGTTTTACATTGTGACTTGATTTACTTTATATCCTCGCCGCAGGATCGAAACGACCCAGACACCGAGGCCCGAGAAATTGCTTTGCGGCTGTTCCGAGACAGAGTCGATATAGTTTTTAGCTGGCGAGAACACGAACGACACTAATAAATTAGTAGACAGCATAAACTCGGAATATTCTGTTGCCATTTTAACTCTTTGAGCTCGGATGTTTATACTATTAAATATTCTAGTTCTCAAACTTTGTGCGTCTGTATTCTTTAATCTATGAATCATTGGAGAACTTATGAACCTGTGGCCTTTAAAATCTATGAAATTTTCAAGCTTTAACCCTCCTAACCACCAGGTGTGTCACGACAAACGCTTCCAAAAATCCTAGAATATGCATCGCCTGTGGCACTGTCAAGACTGTAAGTTAACGGAGACATTTTTCAATTCCGTTACAGGACGACGGCGGTATCGAATACTTCAACACGATAGTGGTGCAGCCACACCTGAAGCTGGTCACGAACCAGGGCAGAGGTTTTCACGTGAGATGTCGGTACCAGACGCGAGACAAAGTGGTAACGAACGACCAGACACACGTGGCCATGCTGCAGTCCCTGCCGTTGCAGGTAAGAATGCATTTCTTTGTTTCGACGCAGTTCTTGATATTTGGTAACCCGAAAAATCTCTTACGAAAATCGCTTCGTTTCACGCATCTGTCTCGAATTTATGAACAGATCCCTCTGAATTTTTTAAGCAATAGAAGCTTTTTTAAAGACGAGTAAAAAATTCTATTTAACATTCGCATTGAAAAAGGGGAGAAGGAAAAGTGCGTTTTTTACAGATAAAATTCGGTACAATCTCCGCAATCAATTACCAAAGCAATGAAAATTCTATTAACGCCTTTTCCCATAAAATTGAGAACTCGCTTAAACATTTACAGTAGTGCGCGTGATCAAAAAGAGAGGAACGGTGCTCGCGTGTAGAGCTTTCGGTAGCGAAAATAGACGATCGCGAACAATCTAGTAAGCATTAAGAGACCAGCAAGAAACGTTCTTGACAGGCAACAGCTCCTATGCCAGGATGCACGATGAAGATCTTTAGCGGAGATCCAACGAGGCATCAAGTGGCGGAAAACGTGAAGATCGGGGACCCCCTGACCTTGGTCATTAGCATCGACAAACAGGAAATGTTCGGCCTGAAGATCTCCGATTGCCTGGTGCGCGATGGACTCGGATGGGGGGAGCAGAGGCTCATAAACGATGAAGGGTAATTTCCTATTACGTTATTTTCCGAGAATCACTTATTTGCTCGCATCCACCGAGAGAAGTTTCTCTTTCGTTATTTTTTTCTGGAGCCACGCTTCCCTGTTTCTCACGGGCTCCGGGTCACCTATTTTCTACAATTACGGCCGCGCTCCCTCTTCTAGAAAACAGCTCTATATTCCGTACGCTCCACTAGTATCTTCCTCGCTATCTCCTAATCACCATCAATTTTCCTAGTTTCCGCGAGCTCTACATTCTTTCACACTCCGCCACCTCACTCATTATGTCCCGCCAAATCAACGCAATTTATTTGATCCCTTGACTCCGGATGGATACATACACGCCCCCGTGAGCCGATTATTATACACTGTACACGAAAGGTACACACGCTAAGGTATTTTAAACGATGCTAGCGTGTTCTTGAAATTAAAACAAACCGGTCTCAACGCTAGCATTAAGTGCTACTAATGTATGTTATTTTATAATAATTAGAAGATCAGATCTACTCAAACATCATTACGTTTCTGTTATAATGTACGTTCGAATGTAGAACATTTTTATAGTCCCAACAACTGTAGAAGTAGACTTTCGAAGCATTATGAGCCGCCCGGTTGTTCCAGTGTTAAATATCTATAAATGTTTCGAAGCTACGAAATATAATTTCATTGGAAATTATTTTAGATGCTAGTATCACGTTGGAAAACACTTACGGCTTTAATTTACTTATTAGTACGCTCATCGAGTTATTCTTTTGCTAGAGTTCACCCTTTGTAATCTGCTTTTCTGTATTCTCCACGAACTTCATTTTCCGGGAATGTAGAATTGGTAAAAGAGAAGAGAACTTATGCTTATTTCTGTCACGTAGCAGTCTATTGGCAGACACGGTTCGAAAAAACAATTCCGCTATCTATGTGACCGTATTGACCACGTCAGAGCGTCCAATGAATAATTCAAGGGCCGGAATTCAGGATACAAAGCGGGCCGGTTCACTGACTTCTTTTCATAAGCAAATCAGCTGATGAGACAGGTTGTTGCGGGGACACTTTCACTCTCGACTTGTTCGATGTAACCGCCAAAACTTATGTCACAAGCTGCTAACTTTCGATTTCAGTGTCCCAAAAAGTCTGCTCAGTCCTCTACAAATCAAAGAGATCGTTTAACACATAGCAAACGATTTTTTACGAGTATTTGCTCGCAAAACTGAAGATTTAAATACCGGCATTCGTTCTGAATGATCTACACCTTGGTCCTTCTAACTCCTGTAAGACCTGAACGGAACATAATAGGACAATTTCTATTGCGAACAGTATAGTGATCGCGAAATCCGTTTCTATTCCAGTTGCCCGGTGGACGGCGAGATTATGGGACAATTCACGTACAACGAGGACAAAACGGAGGCGAAGGTGAACTTCCAGGCGCACAAATTTCCTTACACAGCTAGTGTCTACTACCAGTGCAACGTCAGACTGTGCGTGAAACACGACGGAGGATGCAGCAACACGGTAATAAGAAATTCCATTCAACCCGTTAAGTTCACGCGACTTAAATCCCCTATAATCCCTTCCCTTTTAATACCACTACGTATTACCTACGCGATGATCAGATTTTAATGGTGTAATAATCATTTAACAATATCGGATCAAACGGAATCGAATCACTTGAATGGTGAAAGGATAGCGAAGCAACCATATCCTCCCATAATCTTCATTTATAACCGCGTTGCTCCTCGATCTAAATATGAATTACTTTTTCTTCTGTTCTCTACCCTAATATATATCAATGATCCTCGCTTCACTCGAATACAGACCGTCTTGAACTTATGATTAAAGCCGGTCGTTACTTAACTTGTCCATTGATTATTATGACTGTTTAAAATCATCCTGTGCAGTTAAATACATAATTTAAAGAATTTTTGTGACTCGACCATAAATGTCGTAGCTTATGTACTATAGGCATTTCTGAATGCACTTATATTCCCTGTCCTAATTGCATTGCATCATTCATGAATAAAGTATCTAATCCTCAACAATTCTTGTTGAGGACACAAAAAGAGAATGAAAAGCGGAAAGTAATAGGAATCTCTTAGGTCGAAAGAAATGCGAAGAATTCTAAAGTTAGCTTCGAATGTAATGATTTGAAAACAAGAGACGGATTGAGCAGATTGTATTAAATCGTAGACGCGAGTCGCATGACTGTCCAACCGATCGCATGATCGAGGTTTCTGGAGAGTTTCCAAAAGAGGTAATCACTATGCCGTTGTTGCAGCCGCCGGCTTGCAATTCGGTGTCGAGACGACGCAGGGACACTCCGAACAACGCGGTGAAAAATGTGGAGGGCCTCGACGGTGGTACACCGGCAACCATAGAGGTCTACAGTGGACTATACGTGAACGAAGCCTCAGACATTGGCTCCAGGTCTGATTACAGCGATGACGTTGTCAGAGAAAGGGTGAGTCGCATTAGTATTCTCATTGGCAAGCCGATTTCGCGGTTCGAAATGATCATTCTTGGAAAACGACCACCGAGACCTTCGTCGCCGATTGGCAAACTAAAATCTCGCAATAGAGTGTCCTGAAAACGACTGACGAAATTCCACCTGGTTTTGCCAGCTCTTAAACCACTTAGCTCCCGCAATTTTTAACAATCTGAAAGACGAAACAGCTAGTTAGATAATATATAATGATTATTAGAGTTGTGGTATATTTTGTTAAATTTTTTAAAGATTGCATATACCAAATTAATTTTGTAACAATTCTAGAAAAAGTTTAAGAATCGATAAAAGGAAAATGATTCAACTGAAAAGTATGAATCTTCGTTTAAAAAATTGTTAACGAAACGCATAGACGACTAACACCAGAATGATGTAATTTCCAGGCGACAGACGATCCAGACAGTATCTGCATCTCGCAAAGGAGCTTCGCCATCGGCATCGCGATCGCGGGTCTAATCCTCATGTTGGCAGTGGTAGCCGCCATTCTGGTACTACTGGCAAAGAGACGACACAAGAGCGTCTCGACGACAGGCTCGTCCATCTACAGCGGCCCGTACACGAACACCGCGTACAGTCACAGTAGTTAATTGATCGCGTGAACCCCGGGAGATTCCGAACCAACGAGAACGATCAAACACAAAAACGATTTACGAGAACTAGCAGAAGAAGAGAAATGAGAAGAAACTCAAGGACGAAGAAGAAACTCGAGGCGAGGTGTCTAGCTTCGGAGAAGTCGATTTTTCTCTGTCGACAACCTTGAGGAACGATCTTCCGAAAAGAAAAAAAAAACAATATCGATTCTAAGGTCGCGGCGAGGTGCAGAAAATTTAGGTGGATTTAAACGAGGATACCCTTTGCTCAACTTTGACGATGTTATTGTCTCTATTTGTTCATCGAGGAAGTAGTTTTGGGTCCGGTCACGTGTGAAGAAGGTATCGGGACCAGTCCAAGTGTGTTCGACGCTGTTTCCCTACCGATTTCGCAGAGATCTTGTCATCTTGGTAGCTTCTACAAAAATTGTCCTTTCGCAGAGAAAATGTCTGCCTCTCACAAGAAGAAGAAAAGCTTCCCCACAACCCCGCAGAATTTCGACCACTGCCCCCTCGATACTTTCTAACTGTCCGATAATTCCATGATACCCCATGAACTATCATTTTCCGAACACGTACCGCGACCTACGTCCTAGAGAAAAATCGTAGCCTAGCCCCGACTTGGAACGAATCGACATGAAACTTTTAGGATTAAACTCTAATATATAAATATAAATCTATAAATATAGATACATGTATGTTATATATACATAATTAATATTATTATTATTATTATTATTCTATACATACTGTATACTAGTCCGGTATACGCTGTCCTAGCTAACCCTAGCAGCCGCACTAAAAATGTGAACGAGAAAACGGCGCGCACTATTCGCGGATATTCTCTGGACCTATATCATCACCGTTACATTATTCCGGTTGCTAATTTAACTAAAATCATCCGGTCTAGCGTTTAAGGTGAAGTCAGCTAGAACAAAGGGACTGTCTTGTGCGAATCAAACGCCCCAGTGATCTTCTACGTAACGAATCTCCTTGTTTCTTCGACTGGCGCGCCGGTGTTGGCGCGTTCACTGTCCGCCGTCCGTAGCAATACCCTTTTTCCTATTTATAGTCAGCCGAATGGTTCATTTACATTGTTCACGGCGAGAGGAAACGGTCTTCGATCGAGCCAGCTGAGAAAATTAAACGTTAAAAGTTAACACGTTGACCACCATGTAAATCGAACATAAAACTTCATTTTGATTGGACTAATCTGGAGTAAACTGAACTACGATGTAACAAAAAGGTGCTTAAACAAATTATTTGATTAAATTATTGGAGATTCTATGGTAACAGTATATTAAAAGTGATATCTACTCAAATAAACTTAACTGTCCATATCATTACATATTTTAAACTAGAAAAGAAAACTAATGAAAATTTCTGTTTGAATTTGCCTGTATCTCGGAAGAATACAAGTAATTGGCCATAAGGATCAATTACTCTCGATCCCAGACCAGTTTCCCAAGTAAACGAATTGTAGTTCTCTTGACCGGCAACTCGATAGTTGCATGAGATCTATTGGATATTGCGTGCTTCCTTTGAGTTCACGTACCTTGTATTACGTGAGATTAGGTCCCGTTGGCGGAAAAATGAGAAACTGCTGTCTAGTTATTAGATAGCGATGAGTTGTCAAATCGAATTCATGAATTATAAACGAGAAACCTCGACGTGTTTTTCCGGCAACGCGACCCTCGCATGAGTGTGGCGAAAAGCGAGTGTATAATCCGATTGTAATCCATTTATAACGCTTAAACGTAAATTAGTTTAATTGAATCGAGGTGCTGCTCCGATACCGGTACTCTTTGAGCGGACCAATTCCGGTTTTCTGTGGACGAACTCCAGGAAACGTTTTAAATTTCTATTAATTGAAATTTCTATTCGCCGAACAAAACTTTTGTTATTACTTTTCAAGGTCTATTCAAGGTTTTCGGCTAACCAGGAGAACGAATTCTTGAAGTTTGGGTTCGTCCACCGGAGCCGGAAGTTCCTTCGATTCTTCCGCGACCGAAGACAGCTTCCTCGAAACGAGCACTATTGTGACCGGTTTCAATAGCGATTTCCGTGCACGAGAATCGAGAGAAGCTGGTAAACCGACTCTTAGAACCGTTCTTAATTGTTAATCGTCGCGAACGAGAGGAACAAACTGCTAGCATGAATTGGTAGCAGTCGCGTAACTGGGTCCAACGTGGTGGTGGGTACAGATCGTAAAATTTACATTTAAAGAGTGACAATGGAGGACACGCCAGTGTAACTCGTAACCCATGAATTCGAGAAGTATCTAGATGAAATATCTAAAGAAATTTTCGATTCGGTTTTTGCGAAGGCGATTATGGCGACGCTCGCCCTTCGAGGATTTTGTCTTAGCTTTCTATGTGTAACTGAGAACATGCTGTCGCCAGAACTTCTGAGTATTCTTGGATTATTCATTTTTTGCGTTAATAACGTGCCAAAAAGTTTCAGAAATATAGTATAGCACCGCCGTTGACTATTATATAACTTTGACTTACTGTTATCGTCGTATCGACATTTTGTGATTGGCAAGTAGAATTTCTGAGACGCAAATGTTCTGCAAATTGGAACCAAGTGCAATAACGTCAAGCGATCGACAATCCGGAGGGCTTTCGTCGCGGATTGGTCACACTCGACGAACGTATGGCAAACGTGAATGTCAACGTTCGATTGTAGCACTTTGGCATTGGTTCATAGCGACATTGGGGACGAAGATGCCTGTATAGAAACTTTTTTTAAGGACACGCGAAACTACTCAATGTCCCGCAACGTTTCTCTGGACCCTTGTCAACAGAACTTACAACGAACTTTGTGTAAATAACGAAAACGTAATAAATCTTGTAACCATAAGTGAACGGGCCTTCTGATTACCTTTAGAAACTTCATCCACGTCCGTATAACAATTTTTGCAGAAGGAACGGTTACATCAGTTTATACAGTACCGTTCATGATTGTAAAGTGTTTAAAATTGTTTAAAATCATCGAAAAGTTGTCGGCAGTAAAAATATGAAGACTAAGTTTGAAACAATTTATAGCGCCAAAATATAATGAATGTTATTGTCTATTGGCGATCATATTCAAATTCCTTAATCGCCAATAATTGCAAATAAAGGAAACCAATGTTACAAAAATTGTATTGGAATACAGGACAAATAATTTTGACTCACCGATACCGGCGTCCATTAATTAAAGCTGACAACCTGATGTAAACTGCATCCTAGTTTCAATCATCAATGTCATTCGTGTCATCATTCTCCACACAATCATTCACTATGCATACACTCACACACACTAAATAGAACAATCAACAAATATAAATATTAGTCATTTGCGTATCTTTCGCGCCAAACGCCATTTTGAATTGTAACCGAAAAGTTGTATCTTACCAATATCATCATCGATCAGTATTGAAATGTCTTGATTCGCAACCTCCTTTTCATCAGGATCATTAACGTCATTTTCGCCATCAATTTTCATACACGCATCCATGCATACTAATTGTAAAATGAAATACAGATAAATTTGAATATGTAATAACTGAACACGCGTTCGTTCCTGGCATGCTAACTGCGTGTCAAGCTTCTTTTGGATCATCAAAGAAAGATATTTTGCATTGATTCTCATTGATTTATATATGAATTGATTCAGAAACAGTAAGGCTCTGATTTCTTACCAATTATGATATTGGAAACTTCATTTGAACTTCTTTTTTTCTAAATATTGTGGAGGACCATACATACTTCATTGCTTCGTCGTCAAAACCGTTACGAATGTTAATTCGTAAGAAGAACGCTGGAGGCGCTGATCTTCAGGGCTGTACATATTATGCCGTCGATGTTGGGCACTTAATTTCTAAATATTTTCTTATTTTACATTGACTCTTCCTTCTGTTAAACAAAAATTTCCATTTGTTCATTAGTATTTATTATTTGATACTATTTTGAAAATAGTCCAAGTATAAATGTTATATGTATATATATTATTATATATAAAATTTTTATAGGAAGAAGTGCTAAATATGTGTAAAATAAATTCACTAACTAATAATTATCAACATTTACAATATTGTAATAAATATTATTACGTAAATGAAACTCCTCGTGAGTAGAATTGAGTATACAGCACTGGCACAAACAATTTACAAAAGGGCGGTAATTTTGATTTGAAAATGCGAAAACAAACACCGAAAATCATTATTACTTCAGGGGATATTGCCTTAAAACTATAAAATTATAAATGGTATGTTCAACTGTACACTGGATCACGGGAATAATTCAAAGGTCTCGCGAAGTATCAAACGAGAGTGTCTTTTTTTTATTGAATTATATATAATTCGTTTTTGGAAAATATGATATATATATGTATATAATATAACAAGAAATATAATTAGACTGACATGAGTTCTATCAAATTGTCCGGCTCTCTATGATGTTGTGCATCTTTGGGTTGGTAGTATAGCTCTTTATTTCCATCATACGATTCCTAATCTCGCTTCCATCTTCTCGGTCACCTTCGTGATGCATTTGCAAACGAATCCTCTCCGATTCGTCGTAGTGTACCTCGCCATTCTTCCTCCCATCCCACGCACACACATTCCCGCTTCCCATTTACTCCATCAACATGTCCTCTATGTAACTCTTTGAGGATCATACAGCTTCATCAATCCTGCAACTACTTTTGTACCATTTTATATTGCACAGAATGATCCATCAAAAGCAGAGCTCTATTACAACTCAAAAAAAAGAACTCAAATGAACTTACATTGTGTGTTGCATATAAAAACAATAATCTTTGCTCAAGAATAACTTTCTTAAAGATAATCAAAGGCAATTGTAAAACGACTGCAATTCGTATTCATTACCTACTGTACTGCTCAGCAACTGCATTAAAATGAATTATCTAATCTAGAAAACGAAGCTCCATCTCTCATGTATCACTCTGTACAACATCACAGAAAACGTCTTACTAATTAACACACAAAAATTGTACAATTCCTTGTTTAACGCGCATCCACCCTCATCAAATGCCTGCCAACTCTGGGCCTCAAAGAGTTAACATCAATCTCAACAGTGTTTGGCCCGCAAATTATCAGTGAATATGTCTGAACTGTCATCTCCATCCAAAACAAATATAAATCGTTCATTTCTCTTAGTCAACTTTAATCTCAATGGTTGACAGAGCACAAGCCGCTAGCTGAAACCGCACACCAAGCTCGGTTCAAAATGAACAAGTCTAAACTACAGAGTTAAGCATAAAGGCACAGCCATCGTTTATTCTTGTACCGTGTGATATGTCCAAATAAAAAGCAAATAATCAGGCGTGATCTAGAAAGAATGCGAGTGTACGTTCAGCTTGAAGCTTGGCCTGGTTCATACCGGCGTCAGCCTCAAACATGTTCACCGAGGGCAAAATCGTGGCAGGATACTTCGCTCTTCAACAACGAAACGTTGAGTTCACGCCAGCTAACACGTCTGATGCAGAAATGGGCAAAATTATCACGCGAAATAGTTCTCGAAGGAACAAAATATACTGAACCTCTTGCAGATCGCTCCACCATCAACCCTGCTGCATTCTTTAAATCACTCTCTGATCTAATTATATCTTGAATACTTTACGATAGCCGTATCTTTTCACCCAGTCAGGTTCATAGTTTGTTAACAATGGTTATATACTTTGGAAAACTGAGACAATTGTTGCAGCAGAGTTAAAGATCCCTAATCAGAACATAAGATACTCAAGATGAATTTGAATAAGTAACAAAAGTGATCTTTGAGTTGATCTACCGGGGGCTGTTGTTAAAGTGGTCCCCTCTGACTTTGATGAGATTTACATACAGCATAAGACTCAATATAATTTTTTATATCCAGGGGATGAAAATAGTATCTAGAATTGGGGTTGCAAACCATAGTTAGTCATTCTTCTCAGAAACCATTAATTGTAAACAATCAAGTGCAATCAATGACTGTATTACATCAGAAAGAGTCGTAAAAATATTCATTTAAATAATGATTCCAGAAGGAAGTTCCCAGATATTGTAGCCCCAATCATTGCGAGTTGTTCCCACACCCTGAACCAGAACTAAACGAAACTGTTTCTTGAGCCCTGTGTTATATGCAATTTTCTCTTGTAAATAATGTTTAGACTGCGTATCTTCATAGACTTGTATAGACAGTGTGCACAATGTTCTTACAATTTTAATTCTTGTATTGTGAAAATGATACGATGACTTTTGCTACAAATACATAAGATTCGCAGTCTAGCAACGATTTAAGCAAAATTGTCGAATGAACGCTTGGTTTTATGTGATTTACATATGAAACTGGAATTTTGTCCATCGACAGATCGAAGAGGTCAACGACGTGTGACTAAATCTGTTTTCTGTGTCCCGCACAGTTTTTCGAACAGAAACAAATGAACGTGTGACAATGACGACCAAAGGGTCACTGACCTCCGCCCTTGATCATTGCGAGAACGGCGCCACCGGAAGTGAGCGAAAAATTTGAAATTCCGTAGCTTCTCGCAGTGTTGACTGACGAACAAAATTCCTTGCTAATCGAGTACAACCGTCGATCGATCTTTAGCTACCTTTGTGTAGAAAGGACCAAGCAACTCATGTAACAAACAGAAAGGGTTTCGCTAACGAGTCATCGACGTGCAATCAACGGAAGGTGATTAGGAAGATGCGGACTTCCGAACGAGAAGCGTCAAAAAACTTTCTTCGTCTCCTCTCTTCTAATGAAACGCATGCTGCCTGTTCTCTCTCTCTCTCTCTCTCTCTCTCTCTCTCTCTTTCTCGCACACTCTCACACTCAAATATCTGTTCACTCTCGCAACCATCAATCTCCTTTTGTTTTATGTTGCATACAAAAATAGTAGGAAACGAACGTGAGGTCTTGCGAAACTTACAATGACTTTTTTATCACCAGTTCTCCTCGATCGTTAGTTAAATAGTTCCTCGGATCATCCGACGACCGGATGCCATCATCGACTTCGGTGTCTTCTCTTTCTCTCTCGCTCTTTCTCTTTCGGTTCCCCCCTCCCCACCCTGACCATCATTCTAGCATTATTTTTTTAGAATAGCCCAGGCGAATTTACGAAATCACTTGTGGCGATCGTGCTCGACACACCTGCCCGACCACCGTGACACCTCTCCTTTCTTTCTTTCTCTCCTAGAAGTCATTGTACAATTGCATTCAAATAAATAAAAATGAACAGACTGCGGATCTTTATGCAAATCCTTACGTTCAACCTTTGTTTTACAAGGACCTTCTGTAAAGAGGACTATCCTAAAATGCATTCATAATTACAATGAGTATAATTTGCAATACAGGAGCATTTCAAGTTCTTCTTTAGAAAACACAACATAGAAAAATCGCTTACAGATAAAATGTAAATTAAACCCTTTTTACTTGAATGATAGAATCGAGATTATCATTTTTAAGCATTACATTACACCTGTGTGTACGATACGTATCGTACGATTTTCAATCGCTACTATTATGCCTTCAGCTTACTCATACTATTACGTTTGGGTTAATTGATCCTCAAAAACCAAAAAAACAAACAAATTATGTAAAAATGAAAATATTAGAAGTTAGAAGAAATATCTCGATTTTTAAACTGAAATAACTTCGAATGCAATGAATTGAATTTTTGTAAGTGCATACAGATCCTTGCGTTATTAAAATATGCACATGCTGCAAGTGCTCGAAGATCCGTAGTCTGGAAATGGATGAATCGCTGAACGTGTATGATCAATTGAATACTGGAGTCAGGCGGAATACAGGGGCGTCGAGCATTCGATAAAAGCGTACACGCGAGCAAAATGAATAAATAAATAATCGTGACCGTGCAATTGGCGATTATGACTTTGGTTCAGCTGATTCCGGTCGCGTTTTAACGCGCGTTCGCCTGCCAGCAACTCCCATTTTCACCTGTTCGCGGATCTCATTTAATTTCATCGGCACCTAGTTTCGATTATTTATGAAATCATTGAAAACCACGAACAGGTGGGGCTTAATGACGCACAGGATTTCTCAAGTATAGTTATCCAAAATAACATAAAAATGAGATAATTTTTACTTTGACTTTACATTCTGACAGAAAAATTAAACAAACTTCGGATCACGATTCCATGTCTGATTTACGAAATATCTCTCGCAAATTTTTATAGTTATCATAGGAAACCCTGTGCATAGAATACTACACAAAATAATACGGAAAGCCCATTAAATTGGACGCTGCTCGCGAGCGGCTCCCTCTGTAGCCGATAGTCCATTTTCGTTTTTTTTTTTGCTTCTTTTCCGCTTTTCGTTAATTATGTCTTAGAGAGATTCGTGAAATGATTTTTTTCTTCATGTCTGTGTATGTCTGTGTGTGAGTATATGTTCGTGTTACTGCGTGTGTATGTATTTTTCATCATTATAGGTACAATTATCTTCATTAATCTCTACGACGACTTTAGGTACAGTTACACACTACGGTTGTGCGCCCGTCTCTTTAGAATCGACGACTGAACTAACATGTCCGCCCGACTCACATCCAATCCCCTTCCTGATCCTCTCTGATCCATAGATCACGCAAGAACGACTCCGGAGATCTCGTAAAAAGACAGGCACACCTTCACCTACGTCCTGAAGTACAATTCACCGTAAGCGAAGCTTTTGGATGGATTCCACTTGGTTTTTCCCGATCAAGGACCAACAGGTACCAAGAACCCATCGGTTCCTGATTGATAGATCCCAAAGACCCATCAATTCTCAAGAACAGATTCCAAAAATCGGAAACGTTTCGTTAAAAGACGCCGTGAGTCTTGGTCTCCGCTGATCCCCAAATTGTTAATATATTTTTTTCACAGACGGAGACGTTATGTTTTGTTTAATTACGACGATCACGCGCTACCATCACCGCTGACGAACTTATACACGTTGAATCGGGCTCTGAAAATGATTTCTCTGCTCTTGTTAGCTCGGACATCCTGTATGCGACTTTGTGTTTCTGTGTGTGACTCAAAAGCGTGCCGTGAGAAGCTTTGGAAGACGAATCATAGTTACACTGTGCGAGACATGAATTATACTCTTACAGTTTTATCGAGCGGTATCGTTCCGGCTAAGTGGTTTCAGCATTATGAACAACACTGTATTTAACTGGGAGTTTTGTAGACTGTGGAGGTCGATGTACAGTGACTAGCTAAGTGCTAGTTGATATTCTGCAGTATAACTAGCAACATCAATTTCATCATTTATCGAATAATTTATTAGACGTTTCCATCGTTAAGAGAAGGTCTTATCACAGGTGCTAACTGTAGACTTATCAACAGTTTGGGAGGACAATGCAGTTCATTTTGCTGGATCCTCTTAAAGGCAGCGCTCTGACAGAACATCAATTCTCTTCTAGAAAGGCAGAACAAAACGTGAAAAACGATGTTAAAGAGACCCGTAAAAGAGGCGGCTCCTCTTTTTAGCGACTGCTAAGCTGTGATGGTTTCGCGCTACTTAACTACTTTGTGTCGAACTAGATATATAGACCATGTACTGAATACGTTTACAGGTTCACTCGGAGCTTAACATTTACCGAAATGATCGTCGAGGACCTCAGGGTCAAGACGGCAACGACGTCAAAGAAACTAGACGTGGATCACATGCTGCGTTTCCGAGAAACACTTCAACTTGTGCTGTGATACAGGTCATTTCGTTTCTTCATAAGATTGCGAAACAATACTTTGTAAATTATACAAATTTCAACGTTAGACTTAGCAAATAGACAGCAAAACTTTTTATTTACATAGATAAGTTAAATAGTAATAGATTCCATTAAATTACAATCAGTTGGAAAGATTTATTGGCAATCAAATGAAATTTTACAAACCGGCAAATATAAATTAACAAAAATTAAATTCTCTCATTGATGAAAATAGTTTCAATGAATAATATAATAGTTCAGTAAATAAAATAAAACAATGTCCATTATTATTTTTCGTTTTGTGATTTTTAGTAGAATTCATTCTAAATGTATAGAATTCCACAGTCTATCGATAAATCCTTTATCTCTCCAATGAAATAAATTGCAAGACTCAAAACGACCTGCATCTCGTCGCGGAGATCAGTAAAGATCTTGCGAAAATAACCGGGATTTGCCGAGGTGCCCTGTGCCCTCGGCGAAAGCCGGTTTCCAAAAAGGTTTTCGATATAAAAATTGAGGTAGCAAACAATTTCACTCTGAATCGCGGCCGGCAGCGATTATCTTCGTTTCCGTTTAGGATTAAAGCAACTCTTTGGTGGCAGTACGCAGGAGAATCGGTGAGCAGTGATCGTTCCTGAACGAACTTGTCTGGCCAATCCAGTGGGATTCGTGGCAAATTGTAAACGTACTCAGTAAACGCGTACATTATAATATTCCTACATTAGTGTTTATTATTATTATATACTGACTCCCCTCAGCAACCCCGTACGGTTGTTCAGGTCATCGCCGTGTATTCCTATACGTGTGTACGTGTCTCTGTGTCTTGTGTGCGTGCGTGTCTGTTCATTGAAACAGTACTCCTTTCACTTCCCTTAAAATTAAATCTCACATTCATTAGTTATCTGTAAAACCGCCATTAAAATATCTACAGATGTAATATACTGTATAAGTATATATATATTGTATGTATATATATATATATAATATATATATAATATATATATATAATAATTATAATAGGTAAAATTCTGTTCAGTAACTCTCTGTACGATGTACCACTGTGTATCTGTTATACCTATATTTAAAAAAAAAAAACAAAAAAAGTAATAATAACTCACATTCTCTCATCTCTGTCCTTCAGTGCACACGTATATGTAGAATTCCTTTAATGACTCCCCCACCCCACCCAGCACCCATTAATCTTGATGATAGTTCGAATTTTCTTAATCGATACAGATGACTTTTCTCGGATTCGGTCGTTTTATCAAAAAGTTTCAGCGACTGTGTGTGTATGTGCACGTATGTATTGTGTATAAGCATGTATGTATGTTGTGTTGTTACTGTTCTTGTTGTAAATTGTTTTATATTAGAGCGTTATCCGTTTGCTCGAGTATATTTTCCCATGGCGGCGGTGTGCGCACGCTTACCCTATCCTCGTTGATGATTAAAAGTACAGGTTAATTAATAATAATCGTGTTTCGTGTCGGTGAACCACTGGTTCGGCGTCCTGCTCCAATTGTTCGATTTTTCTGTCAGCCTGCAACAGTGTTCCACCATCTTTTTCGCAGTTTCCTCTTGCTCTCTTCTCTTCGTTCTTTCTCTCTCTTCTCCCTTCTCACGGCTGGGACCAGCTACCTAATATTGTACCAGTTGATTTCGACGGGTGATTGTCACCTTCACGGTCCCTGCAAGACGAGAATATTACTTCTGAGAGCAGCGTTGGTCGGTTTCAAAGCCCAGCGGTGTCTTCGTCACATACAATGCCGGTGAATTTTGACGTCTTTGTGCAAATCAGGACTGCGATAAGAAGTACACAAGTGTATAGTATAGAGTGTCCTATTATCGGTATAAATACTTCGAAGCATCCCCTCCACGAAGTAAAAACATGAGAAAACATGAGAACCAAGATCGTGTTACAGTTCGATTTTATTTTCCAATTTAAAATTTGGGTTGAGTTCCTCCTACATACAACTAGAATGCATTGATAATTTTCAATGTTTCGGAATTTATGAATTTTCTAAGAATTTAGCTCATTGTACGTGGTTGTTTGTGAATATCTTTCCTTTCTATTTTCATTTCACTTTAGTTCACAGAATAATGCTTGGAAATATTTTTTTTGTAAATTGTTGAACACCTTCTATATCGAGATACACCGTGAGCAGCTGATCTAAATAACGACGGAGTTCGCAGGCTATGCGAACACGGTGAATTACCGAATTGTTTTTGGTCAGCCGTGAGATTTACCGCGAGAATCGTGCGATACAAAGCTCAACGCTAAGCAGCCTCACTCAAACAGAAAAGATAATGAAAAATGAATCAGTTGTGCGGTAAACACATTCACTTCAACTAATCTGAAGGCAACACTTCTGCATAATACAGTATTTCCTCGCTGTGCATTTTTTCAAGTTACAAAATAATCGATTGATTTTTCTAAACTCCTAATTAGCAATGTCCAATAGAAAATAAATTATTTAGAGAGGAAATACCGTGAACACCGCCTCTGCGTATGAGCGTGTAAGCGTACAGTGCACTGTTGTATCGAAAATGCTTAGAAAAATTCAAGCTTCCTAGTTTTGATTTTACTATCGTTGTATGTATAGTTCATTTGTTTAATTCAATTTACAACTGCGTTAACAAAATAGGAAGCATTTTTCCAGACATACTTCCACACGAACAAATATCGACCAAAAGCGAACTGAACGCGGTGTGAAAGAAGCGCCTATGGTAAACGATGTGGTTATATACCGTGTTCGTTGTAGTATTTGATTACTGATGAAGATTCTGTACCTTAGATCATATTGTCTTCCACAGGTTTCGCTTTTAAGGGGATACACAAGAGATACGTGTCAAAAGTTGTGTCACATTTCGTTTCTTTTTTTCGATCTTTCGTAAGCGGAACAACAGAAGGTAGGATAAAGTAAACAGAGAGAAAGAGAGAGAAAGAGAGGGATAGATAGAGAGAGAGAGAGAGAGAGAGAGAGAGAGAAAGAGAGAGCTTTCCAAGCAGAACGTACCGAATCGAGCTGAACATCTAATTCTTATTGAATCTAAATCCTCGCGTGAATGGTCGATTCTTACCTTCTCTAAGATCTTTCGGCACGTTGGGCGAGAGCGATGACATGGAAGGAGTTTGATAAAGATTGGGCCGCGGGCCAGTCGGTGGCAACGGTGTTACTTTGGACCTAAACAATATATACCCATCAACACGCAATAGTGCTTTACTCATCAGCAACCATGTTCTGAATAACACCTCACCTCTGTTTACGAATTTTCGGATTTCTGCCATCAAACGAGGTGGGAGTGCCAGCGCCTGAGGTGTTCGACGAGTACGAAGGCGGTCGGTACGGTCGTGGACAACCTTGAACAACAGGTGGTGATGGTACTGGTGCATACTGCAGCCGCGGATTAGCTGGAACTCCGGGATGCATCAATCTCATATCCCCTGGAAGTAATATGGCAAATGTCGTATCTCGCTAAACATTAAAAAGTTCGTTTAAAGAGGTTGATGACGTTTACCTTGAACAAGATGGACACCCTGATACATTGGCAGTGGGTAACGTGGTTGGGGTTGTGCGCTTCTGTCCCCACTCCCACTTCCGAACAGCTCATGTGCCGGAGTCGGCGACCTGCTAGTCCTCTGAGAGTTGCCTGGCGTTGAAGCTCGAACGCCAGCAACAACCTGCAAAAACAATGCATTTTAGAATTTCCTGCAGGTTAAATATCGTCTCTGTAAATATTCCAGGTGTATAGTGTAATCCTTACGGGACCATTTTGCCTAATGACGAGATTGGGAACCAGCGCAGGAGTCATGTAAGTTCCAGGAGGAGCGGGGGATGCGCCATTGTGCCCGACTTGATGACCGAATGTTCCATTGGACACCATCGTTGGCGGTGGATAATTACCTGAATTGACGTACATCAGCGGCATCCCTGGCATCTGCAGAATTTCTTCCATTAGTACAATCATCTATTCAAATATTAGTTATACTATTAATCAACTACCTGATTGGAAGTCGGAGTATTCGGTGGCGTGGGTACTCTGTACATGACAGGTTGTGGTTGTATCGCTGCTTGCCCTGGTGGGTAATACGTAGGGACCATGTGAACCGGTGGTTGGTAGCTATATTCTCCTGGTGTCGGTGTCACAGCAGGTACCGAATTGTAAGGAACTGGGTAGCTGCCCACATAATTGGCTGAAATAGAAAATGTATAATTAAATAATCAATACAGAGAGGGAGAGAAAGAGAGAGAGAGAGAGAGAGAGAGAGAGAGAGAGAGATGTTTCCAAGAAAAGAAGCCCCGGCTTACAATTTGATTGGCTCGGAGGCGTCATAGCTTGCGTGTTAAAAGAATAGTTTGTCGCGTATCTCTGTGGCTGGTGCAATTGCTGCCTATCACCTGGACCCTGACTGACCGAAAGTGCTGTACCAGGCGGGGGTACGAAATACATTGTTTGTTGCGCCTGTAATAGAAAAATAACAATGGCAGCACACCGAACAATGAACCTTTTAACGTTTTGCCTACCAGAAAATATTCTCTTAAACAATACCAAAGGAAATTATAGGATCAAGTTACTGGAAATGTTATAACTATAAATTTCTATTTAACCCTTATAGTTATTTGATAACTATTGAATATTCACTGGTAGGTAAAGTGTTAAGACTGCTACTGGTTTCAGAAAGTATACCGGGACTGAGTTTGGCGGCGGTTGCCAATAGCTCTGCGGCATAGACTGCACACTTTGCACCGCCTGATGAGTAGACGGTTGTGGTTGCGGATAAGAATGCGGTGGTGTCGAATGATTATCACCGGACACACGTTGATCGTAGATACTCATACCCATAAAATATCCAGACAATTCCGTTATTTCCTAAAGTGGACAACACGATCGTTTTAACAACTGAATGAACCACTGAATCGTGCCATCAAGATCTGTGATTCTCAAACTCTTTTCCCTGACGTACCCGCTAATAAAATATATAATCTTCCCCAGGTTGAGAACCACCGATCTAAATGATCATTACCGTTGTCTGCGAAACTGGTCCTTGTTGCACAGGTACTGCATAATTCGCGTAAACCGAGTTCTGATTAAATACATCCCCTTGGCCATTACTCTGTACATTCGGTTGACCCTGGTTCGGATGAGAAGCCATCATCACAGTCTGCTGCCCTACTGAGGGTGGATAAACACCCGGGTTGTACGATTCTGAGGTAGGTATGTATGTGGCGTATGGTTGAGCCGTTTGGTTGTGGTTACAAGATTGCATCGTCGGCGACGCTTTGACTAGAGTTTGTTGCTGTGGCTGGTGGTGCTGCTGCGACTGCTGATGGTGTTGTTGCTGTTGATGCTGTGGCTGCGGCTGCGGTTGATGCTGAAGCGGTGGATTCAGTTGCGGAGGTGGTGTAAAGGGTAAACTAGGCGAAGTTGCAGTGTTCGTCACATGGGTAATCGTCGTTGCATTACCACCATTGTTATTATTTTTGTTCAACTGCGACCTCTTTCTACCCTCACTCCTACCGTTGTTGATCACCTTGGATGGCTCGGACGGCTCCGTATTCTTCGGGGACACGGCGTTCCTGTCGTTCTCGTGCGGCGATACAGTAGAGGTATAAAACTTTGGCGGATTCTCCGGATCGAAGCGGTATATCGAACCGTCCGGGTTCGTGTACGGCTGGTTCGTCTGCGGGTTGATGATTATGCTACCGGGCGGCACACTGGATATACTAGTGACTGCCCACATCACCGTCTGATTGCTCGTCTCCGGCGAGGCAAGGTCCTGACTAGATACTTGGGTGTGGCTGCATGTCATGTTGGCAACCGGTGATGGCGACGGTGATGGGGATATCGTTGCATCACTGCGCTGACTCTGAGATTTGTAGCCGCTGCTCGAGGGACTCAGTCGTGAACACATGCTAGCACCTGAATCTGCAACCAAGTGTTTATTCTGCAGACAAGATACTCACAGGCTGTTTGCAGCAAAGTCTGGTTATCTGGAAGGTAACAAACCTTGCTTCATAAGACGAGCACCTGCGCTATGAGTAGATGTGACACTGTCCCCTCTGGATAGCATGCCTCTAGTGTAACCACCGAAACTGAACGATTTGGAGACGGACGGCCTCAAGACACCGCTTCGACAGGACTCTCTTCCGTCGAAGGATTCCCCTTTGATCAACTTTGTTTGCCTGATAAATCAACAAATATTTATTAACTGGAACCAACAAGCTATCTTAATAAATTTTGCATGTTTAATTTACTTGCTTACCTCATCATGTGGTCCGAAGGATGCAGCAAGCGATATCTGGCAGAATCAGAGCTTTCTGAAGAGGACCAGTAAGGCCAGGAATGAACTTCGCCACTGTCTCCGCTGTTGTCTTTGAATATCCTTCGTCTGGCACGCTCATACTCCTCTTCCCGTTCCTCGAAGCTCTTACTTTGCCGACAATAATCTCCAGACAATCTATCAGGCGATTTGAAATTGAAGCTGTCTTCGAAAGAACTGGAGTCTCTCTTCAGGATACTTCTACGTGGTTCTTCTGACAGGATCAGGTCGTCCCTGATGTGCTCCTTGAAACGGGTGTTAGGAATCCGCATGTTCTTCGTTCTGGTCACCACCACACTCGAACCGGACTGATCCACGTTGTGCTCCATACCAAAGTAGGCAGCCACACGGTGCACCAGCATCCTGTTGTACGAGGACATGTTTGGGAACTTGTGGCAGACTTTCTGCGTATCTTTCGCGAACTCTATTAGATCCTTCTCGATTTTTAACAGTACGGTGCGGTCCTTTTGGTTACGATTTATGGTTTCCGCGATAAAATGTTCCAAATCTATACCGGTGCTGTCTGTGTATAACTCAGTGCTGCTGTCTGTGGAATAGAGAAGGTGAGAGAATTGATCAGAACTATGGCAAATTTTAGAAAGAAGATAGTTAGCGAATTTTTAGTTCTCACACCTCTGGACAGACATGGCGAAGCACTGTCGAAACTACCCTGTGACGAGTTCTGGTGCCTGAGCTTGTGCCTGGAACCTGGTCTGCTCACCGAGAGAGTGTTCCCGCATTGCGTGCCGCACTGATTGTTGCATATGTTCAGGGTGTTCGATCTACGTAGCTCCGACTTCTGATTGTTTTGAGCGTTCTGGGCCAGGTTGATGCTCTTCGGTGAGTGCTGCAACGCCTGGCCCGACTTCGTAGGCGACACAGGCGTCTGCAGCAAGCCGGGCCGGTCATTTTGATTGTTCTTTACGCAGTTATTGCATTTCTGAATCACGTTCGAACCGGTCATCTTGGAACGCTGGAACTCCGACTTATTGCCGTTCGTTGGAGATGTGTTATTCTTTGGTGAGTGAACTTGGGAAGGACTAGATTGTCCTGAAATTATGAAATCGGTTCATAATTCTCTACAATAGTTAATTTTCTGCAGTAACTGGATATGTTGGGGAGTCAACGTTTAGTGGCGAGTTAGTTACCATTTCGCGACGGAGCTCGACAGGTAGGTGAAGTAGCCGTGTTGCGCATTTGTTTCGGGGACTGGTTCGGGCAGAGATTGCTGTTAAACATTGACTCGTTGTTGTTGAGCTTGGTGTTTGTAGAGTTTGGAGACAGGTTGCCCGTATACTTCCTCTCCCCGTCTACCGACTGAGGACTGTGCGGAGAAGACGAACCGTTGTGTGGCTCCCTCGGGGGAGACGTCGACTCTCTCATGGCATGACTCCTGACCAACAACTTTACCTTAACAATTCATCAAAAATAGATCATCTGATTAGCCTATCTACGATGCTAAACAAAAAATGTTTAGAATAACACCTAAAATAACAATTGAAATGATAATCCTAGTGTGAGGATACCCTTCAGGATTCTTCAGCATTTTAATAATGTTAGCACTACAGGAATGTGGAATCTAGGTCTCAAACATGGAAAGTGGTTCAGACTAATTAGCTATGTTAGCAACTACTGGTTTTTCTATAAGGGTTTTGGAGCAACTAAGACCTACCCTATTACGAAAGTTTTTGTTTTCTGTGTCGGCCTTATCGGGTGGACAGGAGGGCGCGGTACGATGAAGCGTGGGTGAAGAGCCGACATTGGGATTGGCATTCCCGTCTATCATATCCGACTCCGAGTTGTTCTGATATGACACGTTCGGGCCACCTATGACGAAGCCTTGCCTGGAAGACGGCAGTGAGGGCATTCCTCCTCCCACGACCACCGTGGGGCTCTCAGGTCGGCTGTGCGACCTGCTGCCTTTATGCACCACTATGCTTGGTACTGCAACAACCAAATGGAATTCTAATTGATCTCCTTTCACGTGATTAATTGGCTAACTCTCAGGAACTACCAGGTAGCTCTATAGGATGACAACGCCTGTGTCCACCTAGAGACTCATCCGCTCAATATTCACTTAGTAACCAGACGCTACGAGATTTGGAAATAACCAACATTAAGCCTAACTTGCGTCTAGGTGGATTAAGGGCACTGCCGTCAAAGGATCGGGTTCTTCAAGCACTGAGGATTTGTTGAATCGACTGATCCTTTGTTGGGGACAGATACAGCAAGGGAGAGGTTTGTAGTTCGACCGGTTCGTGAAGGTATTAAAGCTCGTGATTCACAGCTCGGCATGGAAGGGACTTTCTATGAACTGGCGTGAATTGTATGCATAGCTCGCCGCGGACGGCTAATAGCTGCTGTGAATCACTATGCGGAGGAAGGACACGCGGTAGAGCAGGGGCGCTGGGATGAGAACGAAAAATTGTGATGCAGCACTTACTCTCCAGGCGGGCCATGTGTTAAATGCGTCATGGGGTTACGGTGCAGGACTCTGCAACTGGTGGGTTCAAACAGGTGCAATTGGGTTAGTACGTGAATCGTTTGGGTGGCGTGCAGCTCGTGGGGCTGATACAAGGAGCCAGACCACTGCACGTCCACCTTCCAACATCGTACACTCTGGAAGCAGATACAGACACGTCAACGATTTTATTTTAGGTCAGAAACGCAGGATGCGGTGTTAAGCGTTAGATATGGAAACTCGTTCGTGGATTAACACGTTCAGTGCCGCATCGCTCACATTTTTGCCGACACTAATTTTTTATTAGTTCTAAAAATCAATTTTTATTACAATAGTGTCGAACAAACTGAAGTTTAGTAGAATATTTAGAATGTAAAAGACATCAAATGTCGTCCACTATGGTAACATTTGACTTTTTGTTTTCCGTTTCATTAATTACATTACTTCGATTTCATGGAAATTTTTGGGGATAATGTTCGGCACTTAACGTGTTAATAATGCGATTCACGCGTACGTTGGAGCATTGTTCAAGCGTACAAGGGTCTTCTCAGCGCGCTTTAAGCCACGATTTTTGTTCAGGTTGAAAATTATTTCCAAAATTGTTCTTACAATATTGATTTGTTTCAAATTGCCACGAGAACGGAGATACACCAAGATTACGCGGGTCGAAAGAAAAATGCATCATATTTAATAATGGTAGGCGGACTATTCCGAAACTTCGTCCGTTTCGAAAACGTCCAGGCGGAAGTTGTCGTCAACGGTAACGAGTTTAGTTGTAAACTCGGCTGCGCCCGGAATTAAGGAATGCACTAAAACCAGCGTAATTTCCAGGCGAACGTGTGTACGAACGGGAACATTGTTAGTCATTGACGACAGTATTCGTCGAACTTTCGACAATGAATTTAAAGCACGAGACAAAGACTTTCTCTACACACGATGCTAAAATACTTCAGGGAGCCCGTGGTATTTCATACCGGCTAAATTTATTAACCACCCCTTCGCAATTATCGATTCACGTTGCCACTTTTCCTGCACAGATTTAACACAATGTTTCGCTTATAATTATTGTTCAGTTTTATTTATAATTTTCTGGATTCCAATGCCACTTTCGTAGACATAGCTGTTTGACCTTTTATGAAATTAATCTATTTATAATACGATCGCGCGATAATCAATCAACGTACTCGAAAACTAGCAAACCCGCCACGGTTTGGTTAAGTTTGAACAAGACTTTAAAGTCGCGAATGTATTGTTGCTGATAAACGATAACCGGGCTTCGGAATAACTTTAGGAGCCTTCGCCAGGCTCGCAGGCTTTCTTGACTATTTTCAATGGTTTGAACAAGTTTGACGGGAAACCCATCGAGTTCCCTCGCGGCTCATTCGATCTGAAAGAATCCTCAAAGCACCTCAGTCAACAAAATCCACGACAAACCTCCACAAACAGCTCTCCATGATGATCGACGGACAAACAACGGCAACCATCGCCGCGGAACAACTTCGCTGGCAGAATCAGATCCCCGTCACTATCCCCATCTCCCCGAAAAAAAGGAACTCTGTTACTCTTCCGCACAGCAAACGATAGATCCTGAACGACTCTCCAGTCCCTCAAACATCGTCAAACACCTCACAGAACTCTTCGTCTCTGCTAAACAATCCGAGCCGCACTATGCACACCCCGACGAAGAACCACTCGAAAGGATCTCGAACAACGATCTAGCGACAGTTCGTACACCGATCCTCGTCGATCCCCCGTCAATAGCAATCAGCTAGACGGTCCAGAGCCGGGCCAATTTCCCGAAGCCGATCGGGTTAATGCAGGTCAACACCCGGGGATCGTGTGATCGGCTTTGATGACTCGCGTAACAGGGCTCTCGATCACGATCGCCAGCGATCGTTCAACTCTGCTCATCGATACACGGAAGAGCCAGCTTTGTTTTCCCCGTTGTTGACCAGTAGGCGAGGAGGAGGATCGTCGTCCCAGGGTGCACGTTTCTCGCGATTCTCTGGATCCAGGAGCGGCGGATCGCGGCGCGGCTGTCCGTGGATCACCGACGATCTTCCACCCGCGGATCCCCGTCGATTTTTTCCGTCCGGTGAACCGGACGCGCGCGTTGGCCGGGCTCCACGGCGTCTCGAAAATAGCAAGTACACTCTTTCTCTGTCGGCGTGCGGACTATCTCGGCCGAGCTTCCGTCTCTCGCATCCCCTTTCGGGGGAGGCTGATCTCCGTGTGGCGAAAGGCACACGAGAACGAAGACGGTGTCGAAGGCGGGAAACACCGCGAGCAACGGCGAGAGGAGAACCGAGAGAGACCTGGACCAGCCGCAATCTATCGAGTGCAACGCGGCGCACGTCGCCACCGAACCGCTTTGCGCGAGAGACTGAGAGAGAAACGCGTTCGGCGGTCCCTCTGATCGCCAACGAGGAGAGAACTAGCTGGTGGAGGGGAACGGAAAACGTTCGAGAGAGGAAGAGTGAAAGAGAGAGAGAGAGAGAGAGAGAGAGAGAGAGAGAGAGAGAGAAAGAGAAGGAGAGAAACCAGTCGCCAACGAGAGGAACCGAGCCAGCGACCAGTTAGAGGACCCGGAGAGGGTTGCAGAGGGGCACACGGCCGCTGAATTTTGAGACAGGGAGAGAAAAAAGAAATAGGGAAACCTGGGATAGAGGAAAAATCGTGCTGAAGAGACGCGGAGAGAGCGAGAGTAAGAGAGAGGGAGAGAGAGGCCAGCTTGGACACGCGTGCGCGTTGCTGACAGTCTACCGGGTGTGGAGAGAACCGCTTTGCCGTGCCGCGGAAGATGATCGCGCGACGTTATTGTGCTCTCGCTGATGCTCGATGATACTTCCGCGTGGGAGTTCATGGAATCGTGTTTGCCAAGCGGATGATTTGTTCGGTTTACGAGTGGACGGAGACCGATTACCGAACTACCAGCGCGAATCCTGTCTTACGGGCTTCACGCTGAACTTCTCGAAACTCTAATCCTTTGTGTCGAAGCAGACTCGACAATGACTTCCGTGATCTGATACAAAGGGTTTCACCGTAGTCATCGGTTATTATCACCTCGCATCCGATACGATTCGCATGAACAGATTCGTTTTTATAATTACAATATTCTTGTATCTTCTATTTCTACAATATTCCTTGGAGTTTATAATATTTCCAAGAGAGCCAGTAGAGAGACGCTACTGTAGTTCAAATTTTATTATACCTCCTTGAATTTTTACTATTTCATATTTGACCTATTTATTATTATTATAATTGCATAATTAAAAAATGATATTGTTCTAAAAAGGATACGTTTTATTCGAACTATAGCACCAACGGAGTAGAGCACTTTATTATACAAAATTTTAACGCGAAATTCCCCTTTATTCTCAGTGATTCCAAATGTTCGATTTTGCATACATCCAGTCAGACTTCGTTAAAGCAAAACTGACGATGTTTCCATGAAAAACGAACTTCACAGGCTTGGCCCTACAGTTACGAAACGCTAACGAATCACTGTGTTGTATTTCAGAGCGAACATATTCTGTCTTTCTAAAGAGATACAGCGTTCCTCGTCACAATTTGGAATCTGCGGATTTTATTATGGCGAAACATGTAATTTTATTTTAAAATAGTAAAGAAATTAAAAGAAATTATTAAAAAAAGGATGAAAAGGCTTGGATTTTGCATAAAAATCCGCAGTCATTATATCAGCTGTCACACACAAAGACTGAACATTTTTGTGTCAGCTTGTAATTACGGTACGCAGTATATTCCCCGGAGAACAAGTAGAGAGGCAGCACCGTGCTCGAGCCGGACGAATTGCCTGGAAGATTCAACGGCTCCCAGCGAACTTTATTAAAGAGCAACTGTTCCGGAGATTTATGAATGCTCCAGAGATGCCGGAAAGTTTTCTGAAACCGATTTTCCCGGCGGTTCTTCGCGAATTACACGATCGTATCGATTGCGGGCTGCGAGTTTCCCTCGAACAGGGTCTAAGAAAAAAGGAATCCGCCGGCGACGACCCTCTCTGGAAACAGCTTCAGCCAGGACCTTCGGTTTTTCGACGTTCCTCGGCGCGCGGCCGTGAGCGTAAAAGAGAAAGCGTCGAGGAGCGGCGTGCTCGCGTTTTCCCCTCGGTTAAAACACCTTTTCACGTCGACCTCCATATTTTTGCCGAGGCTCCCGGTCGGGGAAAAAAAAAGAGCATCGCCGAGGCCCCGGCCGGGGCGAGATTCGTCATCCAGATCCTGTACGGCCAGGCTCGCGTGCGCACAACAGAGTAATTTGTAGCGTTCAGCTTGCGCCACGAGGAGCGTGTGCTGTTAACATCGATCGTTTTCATTCAAATCGTTTTGCGGAATAAATTTCTGGTAATGGCCGCAGAAAGTACCCGTCGTCCTTAAGCCGCGCCGGCTGGCTTCGCTTAATTATCGCCGGATGATTGATGACGCGAAATTGTCGCTTTCCGCGCGATATCGGACGAAAAGCGCAGCTTTTCTGTTACCAAAAACGGTAGAGACGGCATACACCGAGAGAGTTCATTCGAAGAAGGATCTAATCTTCAATTGAAAATCCGGGGAGTCCTGATTTATCCGAAGCCAGAATCGAATCTAATCGAGAAAAACGTTTGCCAATGGCTTGGAAAGATAAATAGCGCTCTGAGAAAGGGTCTAATTGATTAGGATGACCAAAAGTGCCCTCAGAGATCTTTCAATGATTCTCATACCGTTCGATAGTTAACTAAGAAAAACTCATCTGTGCAAAATTTGTATATTAGCCTTCGGGTTGGGCCCTGTTCTCTTTTGTACCAGCCACACCTCCTTTGAGATTGATTCCGCCCTTTTTAGTTAGGCCCCACCCACTTTGAGCTTGACCCTGTTTCCTTTTGTATCACCCCGCCCCTTTTTTGCTGTGTCCTGCCCTCTTTAAGATTGGCCCCTTTCTTCGAAGTTCTGTGCCGCAATTTTTTCTGCGCATTGTGTATAATAACCCGATTTAATAGACTATGATATCGCAGTGCACGGTGCTAAAGTATACACGGTTACCGTATTTCGATCTCTTCCGTAAACAAAATAGAAGAAACGAGCGATTAACGAACGGACTGCTCGGTATCAATCAGTAGTTCTCGTACGGCCGGCACGAAGTCGATATTCAGGAGCGGTGCCAAGATATTCGGCCGGAAAAAGGCATCGGAAAGAGCAAGCACACGGTTGCGGCTGCTCGTTTCGCGACCCGTGTTTCCGGTTCCCGGGGACAATCCGTTTGATCGCGGTTGATAATTGCGCGGGCGGACTATATATACACGGTCAGCTGTAAAACTTTTACTGTCCCATATTCGGGAGCACCGCGTTTCCCTGGAAACTACTATACTCTCCCTGGATCTCTCTTCTTGCGCAGGTATACCCCCTACACGGGCCGCACGTGCACCTGTATACGTGTGACCGTATGCACGCGCGTGTACGTATGACTGGCTGCGAATGGTGTCTATGACCCATATAACACGCCCAAGCGTAACTAGGTCGTGCACCTCTGTATCCCCTGGAATAATACAGGGTGTCCTCTTTTAAGAAACTCTGCGCCGGCACGTTCGATAACGCAACGCCGGACCACGCCAGCCTTCAGACAATCACTCGAAAAAACCATACACTGCCGGCATTGCAGATGAGAAACCGATCTGGTTTCTAGTCGATTTAGAGGTTCGCTGTTTAGCTGGAAAAATGGATATCTTTTTGGTCCAGGGGAGCTACCTTCTGTGACCTACTTCCGAAAACCGATACGCGCGGTTTGTTATCAACGAATATTTTTTGACTTTTCGTTTCGAAAATTGATACCTGCTTTATATATTACTCGAAAATGTGCGTTATCATTAGACTGCGGATTTGATATATTTTTAATAGAAATAACTAGGTCAAATGCACAACTGCGAAACCGTCAGTGAATTCTATGGATATTCTCGTACTAATATTTTTCCATTCACCTGGTAATAATTCCACTAGATTTTACGTACTTTTTACGAACTTCTCTGTTGAAATTACCTCAAAGTATCACTGAAAAGGATCTATAAATTCAAACGCAAAACATCACGAACTTTATCAGACTCCGGTTTAAGATAATGCCGTGGAGATTGAAGAGAACCGTGTTGATGGGCGTTTGGAGCTGAAGATGAACCGTTTCACGTAGACTGGAAGGCCACCGGGTTGTCCTAGAAAAATTACATCTGATCTTTTATTCAACGCGAACCACCTTCAACGTCTTCGATCGCTTATGACACGCGACCAGGCTATTCCCACTCGATGACGCATCCTGAATCAGCCAGGACAACGCGCAGAGCGGCCTGCTTTCCGCAGGATCACGCCTGCGGAAGAACTAAAACGACCCGATGTGGGTGCGTTCCGTTTGCCGATGCCCCGGCCGCCGGTTCGCGCAAACATTTCTCCGCACGACCCTAAAAACGCGTGCCGATCGATAACGCGGAACGGTGACAGGGATACTTTAACCACCCGGCAGGACATTAATCCTTCCATTGACTGGTCGGATTGAGTCGGAACGCTGTTTCAGCCGAACTGCGAGCCGTTCGAAGGGATCGAGATCTGTATCGAGTTTCAGAACTGCGAGCTCGTCGAGATCGATGAAGATCGAGCCGACGATCGAAGTTTCGGATCGGTTTGCTCAAAGATTCGTTCGTGGTGTATTTTTAGAAGATTCTTGAACCTGCGCTGCAAGATGGCCGACGACGGTGCACCACGGGGAATTAATCCTCTCCGTGGCAAAACATTTGAACAGCATCGAACATACACAGGCTCGTGGAACTCGAGGCTCGAAACCGAACGCAGTCGCTCGCAATTTGCATTAATTAATGCTGTAAGCCATCCTAATAATCCCTGGGATTACCATAAAGTCTTTTCCACCGCGCGTTTTCGTAACACCGGAGAAAATCAACTACGGAACGATATATACTCCTGTTCCTAGAACGCTAATCCGTGGAGATAGGAATTTCTGCAGAGATTCTTTTAATTTCGCGTCACTTCGCCGGTCCAACGACGGAAGGCGAATCAGGTGGAGAAAACGAGGTGCGCGCGACAATTAATTTCTATCCCGGCGAAAGAAAAATTCCTCGGCGTCCTTCCCGACGCGTTGTCAGTCCGATGCTAAATTTACCCGACGCTAGATTAAACGGCTAATCCCCGTCGATTGCGATCGGATCTTGGCAGTTCAAAGGTTTACCTTGGAGAACCGACCCCGGTCCAGTTGTTGGTCGGTGAACATCGAGAGGAGAACAAGAGCAAGAGCGAGAGAGAGAGAGAGAGCGAGAGAGTGAGAGAGCGAGAGAGTGAGGGTGAGAAAAAAAAAGCGACAGGGGGAAAGTGGGTCAGAGCTATTATCAGTAGCGCAGAATTAATCACGCTTCTATTCGTTCCATCGAGCGGTTCGACCGGGACCGATGCTAATTAATGGTTTCGGGGGTGGAATCGCTGGTCCGCGTGCCATTGTTGCAAGAGAATCCCGCAAACACCTCGCACAATCATCGAATCAGCGCACAATTGGTGCCACAGCATTCTTAATATCCTCCATGCAAAATACTACAAATTCTTATCGGGAAGATGTACGATTTACAAATTAATTAGTTTACGAGATGCAGAGCTTGCAGACGATTTTTGTACATCAATCATGTTGCAAAAAAGCAGTATAAAAAGAACCATTTGACAGTTTGACTGACATGCCAACAACCTCGAAATCGTCATAAAAGTATTTTTAAGTTAGCCAGACTACGTTTAAATAAGTGAAGACAAATAAATGGAATTATATTTGAAATTTGAACAATTGATGTAAAATATTCTAGCTTCGCTTGAAACGTGAAAGTCACGAGTCTCTGAAAATGTCCAAAAATACCCTGAAGATTGAAAAATTCATAGTTAAAACAATTTGACAAAAGACGACGGTATACGGTTGACGTAACAGTGAATTTCACTTGAGTGCAGCTTCGCCTGCGACGTTGCGTATACAAACCGATTTATTGTGGAAATTAGCAAGCATTTGATCTGGCATTGCATCCAAGTAACTGGATAACCGAGATAACCGAGGTATTACGGTAATTCGCCGAGCTGCACTTGGCGCGTGGTTTCGCAGCGCGAACTATGGTTTTCGTCGAGCAATCATGTTCGAAAGCGCGCGGTCGACGGGGGTCGGCAAGGTGAATTTTTCAGGCGCGAGGAATCGCCCGGAAAACCCAATTCCAGGAAGTAACCTAATTCCTGCGGGAGGGATGACCCAGCCGCGAGGAGGTAGCCGGAGCACGGCAGGATGTTCCGCAGGAGGTGGGGACGTTGTACGGGGTCCCGAGTAAGAGGGGGTAGGTTAGAGGCTGCCAGGGGGGTACGTTCGGTTTAGCGATACGTGCCAGTCCGATGCACCCCTTGTCGCCATGGAAACGACCTACTCTCCCTGGACAGACGCATCGGCCACCCTCCGCGTGTTAAACAGTCGAATAAAGGATATCTGGTGCTCTTTGAACCCACTCCACGGGCACACACGACGATCATGGCTTCTCCGTGGAGGAGGACGACAGCTGATCGGCCCGGCTATACCGTGTGTGCCGTCGTTGCGCCCGGTGATCTTGAGCTAGAAACTTCGACACGCTGACCCGATGCGGGATTCGTCGCCGATTAGAATTTCAGATTCGAAGGGTAGACCTCGAGGAGGATTTTGTGTACGCCCGACGCCGATGGCTCTCGATCGTTGATACTCGTGGCTCGAAGGGTAGAAAGTTTCGTGATTGACGTTGCTTGCCGGGGAATCCTTGCGAAAGGATATTGCAGCGGGGCATCTAGGATACTCCGAACTGACCTCGTTTCCGAAAGACTACTTCGTATGATGATTGGGGATCGGAGCTATTCGAGATTCAACTCTTGTCCGATCAGGTAGTGTCCGCTGGTCTGATTGGATGACTGAATTTTTTTCTTGTCCGACCAACAAGACCAGATTTCACTCGTCTGCGCGATGAACGAGTTTCTCTACTGGGCTGATCAGGTGCAGGTTTATTCCACTGACTGCACAAGACAAGCTTACTCTACTGTCTGTGCGGGAACAGATTATTCTACTATCTGCACAAGAACAAGATTATTCTGCTTTCTGCACAAGAATAAACTGATTCTACTGTTTATTCATAATCAAGCACATCTCTGCTTATCTAATTAAGGTATATTCTTATTTCGATTTCTTAATTAGGGCACAATTTTATTTCTACCTATCTGATTAGAAAACAATTTTATTTCTTCTTCTATGATGATTTTTGTCTAACGAATGTACTTGTTTGATCAAGGTACAGTCTTACTCAATATTCAATTAGGATACAATCATATTCTATTGACCAGTCAATGTAAAACTTTCGTTTACTGTCCAGTCACGGTCGGTCATATTTCACACGCCCGATCTACGATCTGATTATTCTGCTTGCCTGACTAAAACCGATTCTACTTCACTGTACAGGAGAGTCAGCTTTTCTATCTCATGAATGGGGGGTACATTCCTTGTCTAACGAATGATAACCTTGTCCCTGTTGTCTGATAAAGGGCGCCTGAATTTTGCTCGTCACGCCTGCACGGTCGCTCGATTCTTTTGGTCTGACCGACAACTGAGCTCGAATTGTCTGATTTTCAACGATTTCACGATGCTCCTAGTCTGAACAAGGACGACCCAGTTCACTTATCTCGTCAAGAACGTCGCGTTTCCGCTGCCGGATTAGCGATAATATTCTGCTGATTTGATCGGAACTGTCAAAGCCACGAGCCTGGCCGGGAGAGATTGTATTCTACCTGTCTAATTAAGAGCTGTCGCATTCTACTTGTCTAATTGCGAGCCGTCCTATTCCAGTTGTCCAATTAAAGGCAATCGTTTTCCATACAGTGGCGCAAGAATTCTGAACCAGCTTAAAACACGTTCGTTTGTTAAATCAAGTACTTTAATTTCTGTCTATTCCGCGACGAAAATTGAGCCGTGGATTAATTATAGCAGACGATATGCAACCAAACGCCCTAATTTCTGTTCGAATATTGATTTTAGGCTCCAACATGCAGCCTACATCCTTGGGTCAATCCCATGGGTAGAAACCATCAGAACTGGCAAATTATAATCCCAATTCGAGTAATACAATTGTAAGAGAATCGAATCGAAATATTAAGAAAAAATATTAGGAAATGGTTTCAATTTTGGAACAAATTTGTGACGCTTGTCTAACCGATGGCTGTCACATTCTACTTGTCCGACCGCGAATCTCCCAGAAAATAATAAAGTCGCTGCAAATTTTAGATCAGCTTGTAACCCGTGTCCAACCAGTGGCTGTCATATTCTACTTGGCTGCCTCCTCGGTCTCTACGATAATCGAAGCAAACAATTACAAAGCAGTTTCGACGTGAAATCTCATCGATAATACGAAGGTTGACATTTCAAGTTACACCGAAGGCAGAACGATGCGGGGTGTCAAGATCGATTACGTAATTCAACCTGACCTTTCTCGTCGCTGAATCGTAGACCGGTTACCGAAGGAACCATAGCTGAAAAGAGTTCGAGCATCGAACCGAATGTTTCTAGACACGACGCGCTCGGAAAACCGACTCAGTTTAGAACATCGCCGGTCACTTTCTACCCCTAACACACACTTCGTTCGCGGCTCCTTAATTACTGCGACACGCTGCCAAGCTTCGTTGGCACGCACTCTCGCTGCCGATACACACCGCATTTATTAGCGAATTTCGCTGACACGGCCTCCAAATCCTGTCTGGCAACCGGGAAATACTTGAGAGGAAGCAACCCTCTTCGGCTGTCCACAATGTTCCAAAAATTCTAATCGAAATTTCCAGCGCGTCGATCGACTTACAATTACGTAAAAAAAGGAAGAAACGTAACTGGAAGGAAGGCAGTTTAAATACTATAGGTCATAGTTTATCGGTTCGCACCGCTGGAGAAATATAAATCCTCGTTATTTGATTGGCAGAAAATAAAAAGGCAGACGACAGACAGAATTTTCGAAGCTTCGGGAGCATTAATGAATTTTTCCGAACGACAGGTGGAGGTTCAGATATCACGGATCGTACTTGATCGTCTCGTGGCGCCATGAAAGAATAATTTCTCATCGTCCAGCGGTCAGAATCGATTCCCTAAATCGGCCCCGGCCAAGACCACTCGGCCCCGTCAACCGGCATCAACTGCAATAATCCTAATTCAAGACAGCCTCTGGACGATCCTCGCGGTGTAAACCGATCTGGAGATTGCGTTCCGGTGGCGAAGCCAGACGCAAAATTATCGATCGGCCGCCGCCGGTTTCCCGGAATAGCGGGATACCGCGATGGACCCGACCCCCTGTTTCTCGGTTGATTTGTAACAACGTGCCGCGCGGGCAGCTGTTAAGAACAAAAAATAAATTCTCTGCCGATCGTCGATTTCCCTCGTTCGGGTGTTCGGCCCGTGGACCCAGCCGGGCTCGCTCTCCTTAGCGCGCCCGGTTAAAAAGACAATGGAGGGAGGAAAAACAGAGAGGAAGAGAGCGAGAGAGAACGGTTGAGGAAGAGAGAGAGAGAGAGCCGAGGAACTGGCGACTGGCCAACCTGTATTATTTTAGCTGTATATTCTCCGCTATTAGCCGACGTGTCGATCGCCTATTACGACATTACCGCGATCATTCACGCTCGTTGCCCTGGTAATTTCGATCACCTGACCTGAGTCGATACCCTCAGGCTCCATTTCAGGAACCATGCGATATTCATGCTCGCAGGGGAAACGGATACGGTCGGTTCTCTACCCGGGATCTCGATTTCGTTACGGTAAATCTCATCCGATCCGGAATCATCGAGCAATCGACGATCTTCGAGAAGAATCCTCGATCATGGGAAACGCCGGAAACTTCTTCGGACTTTAACTGGATTCTTGGGAAACCGTGGAATTACGTTGTCTGAATGTGAGCTATGCCGTTTCTACGTCGAACTCGTAAAAATTGCATACACGATCTACTACATGCGAATGATAATTTCTTTTTGAAATTGGAACCAAATTATTCCGTCGTCAAAAATTTAGGAACATCATTAGCACGTTAAGTGCTGAATATCAAATCCAGAAATTGCCACAAAATCTATTTTTATCTAAAACGATTTGATTAATAATATTATTTTACCTAAAACGATTTGATTAATAATATTATTTTACCTAAAACGATTTGATTAATAATATTATTTTATCTAATAGGATCTGATTCATGAAGATATTTTACCTAAAGTAATATGATTAATGAAGCTACAACTATGAAGTTGAATCGATCAGAACGGATGGTATTTTTGCTCTGTTGCATCCCGTCGTAATCAAAATGAACGTAAAACGGAGAAATCAATGTCTAAAAGTAATTAAGAATTGGTGTCGCCGCGGCTATAAAACGTGTTAAACACGAACTGCTAATCAACGTAGGATCGAATACGATCGTATTACGAACAGTGATGTACGCGTCGGAACAACGACGATCCGAACAAAGGAAAAAAACAGACGATACGTATCGTCATATCAGAAGAGAAATAAAGAGCTGAATTCCTCCGCAGCGGCGCACATAATCTCAAACACGAGATTCCTCTAACCAGCAGTAAGCATTCCAGGCCACGCAATCCTCGAAAGACCGCAGCACAGTCGAAAAATCCGGAGCACCGTGTCAGGATTAACGACAGGCTCCCTTTCGCTTCGAAAGAAATCACGGCGGGTCGCCCGTAGTCCAGGAATAAAATCCAAAGTAAAGCGAGCAGCGGTGCGACGAACAAATCCGAAACGGGATCACGGCGACTCCCCTAACTTGAACAATGAACGGCGAAGGCGCAGGGTCCGCCCTTCGACCCGATCACCCATAACGGAGAGCCCAGCCATGCTCGAGCAACCTAATTAACGAAAAACTAGCGTGGCGCGGAAGATCAGACGAATTATTGCCGCCCGGCTGGTCGAGAAAGTAACGAGAAGTAGAACTCGCCTCTCTCTCTCTCTCTCTCTCTGCGACCCGGGGTTTTGTACGTTTCGCGTCTGGGGAAGAGTAATGCTAGGTGGAAAGATGATGAATCCGGGACCTCTCGCAGGATGCCAGAAGACACGACTGTGTAGCCCAGGCGAGCACCGGGCAGAAAGAGACCGAAGCAAGAGAGGGGGAGAGAGAGAGAGAGAGAGAGAGAAAGAGGGAGAGAGAGAGAGGAAAATCATGGGGAATCGGTGTACCGGATAAATTTTATTCAGGTCAACCCGTACAGTGGTCGACCCGGGTGAGGAGGGTTGCTGAACTCCGTGACCTATATTCCAGCAAATGGGGCAGAGAATAAACGACGAAGACAGATCGAGCTACTCCCCCACCATGAAACCTGCTCCCACGCTGCCGGACGAGTGTCGAACGATTTTTCCATGATTCCATCGAATGCCAGGAGAAACAGGATCTGATCGGAGATGTCCAGTTCCGTTCAACTTCTTTTAGCTGCGCTCGCCAATTTGTATGACCCGTATGCACTTTATCGACCACGCTCTGCGCGCCATTGTAATCTCTATCTTGATTGCAATAAACGGGAATTAAATAGAATTCTCTTCTTTCTCTAAGGAATTGTTACGCATTAATTAGTGTACATAATAAATTGAAAATAATCTACCAACGTTGTTCAGTTTCTATTAACATGACACAGTAAGTAGGTGGAAACTTGGAGAGTGATGTATTCGAAAATACTGCGACTTGAAACGTCTCCAAAGACATTGAAAAATGTTTTCCAGCAATGAAGCTGCAACGGATTTGAAGATCGAAGCTTCCCCTTTCGAACGAGACCTCAAAATTTCGTGTTCGATTTTTTCCAATCATTTTGTGGACGAAAAACGAAGAGCTAGTTCGGCCGGGTAAAATCCTCGTATCTACTGTAACGCAGAGATTACGGTTTTCATTCGAAGCTCGATAAAGTAACTAAAAAAAATCATATACTAATATTTAAGATCTTGTTGTGAAGAAGACACTTCAATCTTCAAATCTATGTTAGGAACAGCCACCAGAAAAATTTTCCAATGTATCTGCAGACGCTTCAATCTGCATGATTTTCCAGGAAGAGCATCTCTGCAGTTTTTCTCCTGCAATATTGTGCACACACGTTTTAAAAGAAAATGCACAATGCATGGCAAAGGTAGAAGGTTCTGGCTTTAAAATGAGTCTAGGCCGATTGTTATAACATTCTTTTGAACGAAATTATTGCTCGACAGAAAGTGGAACTTTCTGGAACGACAGAAGTCAACGAAGTTCATCTCTTCGTTACGAGATTATCTCCCTAGTTCGGATGCAAGTCTTTTCTCTATTTTTTGTTACTCAGCTCTGTATTCATTCCATTTAATTGCTAATAGAACCCCTTATATCTGCCGGAGTCTGTTATTTTATTGCTGCGTAAACTTTCCTCGTGAAACGAGGCGCTTCGGGGGTACTACTCACGATATATTTACTGCTGAACCGAACTTGATGTTTGTTAGAAAATTAATTTGCCCGAACAGAGTATCAACTACGGCGCGCTCGCCGTAAGGATAAAATAATCATTCCGTAAATATTAATATCACTCGAAAGCAAAAATAGTCGAAGAAAATTTCTCAATCTAAATTCAAATGAGCAAATTAATCGAATTCTTAGCTGGAGCCTGCGCTATAATAAAAATGACAAAAGTTCCAAATAAATTTAATCTTGTCATTCTTACTCGTTTATTTAGTACTAAACCACCGTTGAACAAATGATCGCGAAATTGTGCTGATTAATAAAAACAACGATTTCATATTTGTTCTCTTAGAAATTGCGTTTCGAGCGAGCATCGATTGTTGCCAGTGGTTCCGGGTCGCCCGCAAAATTGGTCGTTTCTGCCTCGAATCGACGGTTTTCCGGGCAGGAGTAAATCCATTTCAACGAGCGAGGGGATAACCGTGGAAAATGCTGGACGCCGGCCCCGGCGACGAGAAGATTTTCCGACGACAAACAAACCAGACGAGAAGGCGCTCGCCGCGAGGAAGACGCCGCGAGTGGCTTCCGCGCCGGTCGCCCGCTATTTATAATGAAAATATTTTCACGACGGCCACGATGTCCGAGAACTGCCCACGTATCTATCGACGGATATATATCTCGAGACGCATTTAGCACCTACGTCCATCGATCTCTCGACGTATTTTTTTTCCACCCTTACCCGCGGCAATGATAAACAATTAACGCAGCGCACGGTTCCTCCTTAACGAGGGGACACCGCGGCCTCGCGAATATTCACTTGAGAATCTCTCGGGGCGAAACAGTCCATTAACGCGTCCACCGCCGCATTGTTTGAAGAATTCGCGAGAAGCCCGGCTTCCCTTCGGAGGAAATGGAAAATGGGGACGAACCTTCGGGAACGTCTCAAATTGTTCCTTTAATCCTTTGCCTCGTTACGAATTCAAAGCGGCCTGATTTAATGTGATAATCGGATAACTTGTCTTTTCGCATTAATGCAGCGCCTATAGCTGCGCCACGATTTTTCTACGTTTATATTATGAAATTAGAGAACAAACGAGCAGGAAACGGAAAGAAAGACACGCGCATTAGAAATACGAAACTGAAGAAACCTCTAACATGTCTTACGACATCGCGTCGAAAACAGAATGCTGCAGGAGCGGATAAAATAAATTCCGAGCACAAGACAATTAATAGAAACATCGAGCGGTCAACAATTTTTGTAACAGTTTAAAAAACTAGGGATCGATAGCAGCGGATCAGTGGGCGATTGAAGCTCCCTGTACAATCCAAAAGGTTTAATGCCCGATTTTCGTGTTTTCTTCTCTTTTTTTTTCGGGAAACCAGGAACGAACGAAACACAGCCTCGAATCTCGTTCCGCGCGTTTCCGCGTGCGGCGGTGGAAATTTTATTTCCCGATACGTCTTCCCTTCAATTTCATCGAGTATTGTTTTTCCGGGAAGCAATCGCGACCCAATATTCGAGTGCACGATACACAGACGAGTGCATCCCGACGGCGTATCGAGTGGATTTGTTTTCGAAAGATTTGATTTCCACGTCGGAACACTGCGGGCTGGGCTACCCGCCCCCGGATTACGAGATTTATGTGCGAAAACGCGGGTGCGCGGCGTGTCTTTCTATGGTTTTGCGCGACGTCCGTTGCTGTGCCGTGTAGTACTGGACAGCGAGCAATTATCGAGGCAAGGTGATATTTTGTTTGCACGGCTCGCGATGAAGTGCTGTAACATTTACTTTTGGAGAAGAGAGAGGTGTTGGAGGATGGCCGATGTTCGCGACGCGTAAATGCAGGAAATATCCGACAGTGATGTTGTGTCTGCTGCAGAGTTGGACATTATTCGAATAACGTTTCCGAGAGAATATTGTTCGAGTAGTATCGCGAATATATTCTTCGAATAAGAATTTATTTGGAATTTATATTAATTCGGTAAATTGTAATTCAATTTTTCGGTATACACGATATAATATAAAGAAAAGGAGTCGGGAATGCCTTCCGTAGAAACTTGGTTTATTTAGTAAATTCCGAATAAAATGTTATTCGAAGAATTTATACGAAATACGTCTTGACTAAAATATTTCTCGACCGAAGACTTTGCTCTGCATTTATAAAGGCAGAAAATATCCGAAAGTAATGCTGCATCTCCACTTGTGAACAATTATCGAGAGTGCCTTACATTCTAACAATATACTACACAGTAGACCTTCGTAAGGTAAAAAATACGAAGCATAGACTGTCGAGCTTTAATGCTGCGTATCCACTTTAAGGGAGATTCTGCTCCGGTTCAACTTCAGTAGCGAACGCTATCGAATGTTTCCAAGTTCCACGCGATCCCCGCGAAACCTCCGCACCGCTAATGAATAAGGCACCCGTCTTCTCTGTGGAGTAATACTGAAAGACCAAAATGAATAATACAGCGAGACCAGGTGTATCCGAAACGGTCTCTGGAGATCAATTAATACGATCGTTGTTCTAATAACGTCCCGACGGACGCAATACGTCACGGTGGGGATATATCGCGGTTTATCTTCGCCGGGATTTGGTCCCCGAATTGGGACAGTCTAATTGAAACGTCGATTTCGCCGTTAGAGAGTGGCGAAGCTTGGTGCACACGTCGCCGATTCTGAATGGAACGTGGCGAGCAAACTATTTTCAACCCCGACGAGCGTGCTATGCGATCAATCTACTTTTTTCGAAATCTTTAAATTCTTACGGTTCGAGTCTTAAGTTCACACTTATCGTAAGAATGATCCTCGGCAATTCGTTTCTAACGTAAAACAATTATTATTTAAGCGATAGTCAGTAGAATCTAACGGAAAATGTTATGCATCTTGTAATGTCAGAAAATACGTGTGAAAAGAGACGAAAAGTTTCCTGTGACGAAACAAATGGCCGAGAATCGTGCTTATTTTAGCCGGTTACCTGAGACTGCCATCCGAGAAACAAACAAACCTGCAGAGTATTGGAATCGAGGAGAAATTCTTCGGGCTAAGCTATCGTTGCTTGCGCAAGGGTTTTCGATCGTCGCCGAGTGAATCAGGGTTCGAATAACAGGGCGAAAGAAAGAGAGAGAGAGAGAAAGAGATCGGACACGTTTGTGATGCTGTCGAGGAAACAGCCGGAGAAAAAGAGGCGACGAGGAGACGTTAGGGAAGCAACACGTGCGACCGTTCATCAGGGTACACGGATTCACGGACGGCCGGCCGGGAAGAATGCGCTGAAATTGAAAGGAGCTATAGAGAACCGCGGGTTTTGGCTCGTGCCGGATCAATACCGTTCGTATCCAGTTCCTCTCTGTCGACAGTCGCATTCCGCGTCCTTTCCAACGTCCACTACTGACAGCCCCGCATTAAAGTCCATTAAATAGAAACGAAGCCTGCGAAATTCACGGCCCGGAATGATACGACGGCACACCGCGACATTCTGACGCTTAATAAACGAACCTCGCGTGCACTCCCATGGAAATGCGGATTCGGAACCCCGCGGTGTACGGTAATACCTCGATAACGGACCTCCGAAAATTTATGTTCACTTAAGCGTACATTTCGATCACCGTCCACCATCTTATTTTACTATTCTCCTAATGTCGAAATTCATTTGTGCAGCAGTGCTGAGAACTCGTGTTTTCTACGAAATGTTCTCGAGAAAAGAATCGATAGGAGTTATTTAAACAAATGAAAAACTAACCGGAGCGAATAGTAGGCGTGTTCGCCGGTTGCAGCGCGGATGTTGAAAACGGTCGAAGCGTGGGCGAACGCGGAAGAAAAGAAAGGAAAGAAGGGTGACAAGGGCGCCCTGTTGATTCCGGCGAATAGACGGGTTCCCCGACAGTGTAGCAACTGTATTTAACGAAGTAACCGCCACTAAGTCGTACGTTCCCGACGAGGCCTGGTCAATTTTGGCGGCGGTCCAGGGCTACGTCAGGATCGTCTCTGACGCCAGCATCAATGAAAGAACGTGAGAGAGGAAGCGAGAGGGCGAGAAACGCTCGAGCGAGAGTTGACAGGTTATATCTCTCTGTAGGCCTGTGGACCAAAAATAACGCGGGTGTTTTAACGCCGGAGCGATTTTCACCGAGACTCCTTGGCCATGCGAACACGATAGTCCTCTCGCTGTTAGGTTCGCTCGTTACGGAACAGACGCGTGTTCACCTGAACGCCCTCGAATCGCGTCGAATCGGTCGCGCTCGATTATATAATCACGCGTTTTATTAGCTTTCGATGCGAATTACTTCCGTCACCGTATCCAAATAATTATCATTCAACCTCGAACGTAGGCAAATCTATTTCTCTCGACAAAAATGGCCTAGTACCTCTCTATTTGATCATAAGCTTGCGTCAAGTATACCATAATAATTATAGACTAAAAGTAGCTACTCGTAATTATTATTAAACTTATTTAGATTTCTAATTGTTCCAAGTAATAACGATATTAATAATTTATCGAAAATAAGAACACATTAGTTATCAGAAATCTTTATCAACGAACAAGAAGCACGCATTTGTCACACCTCTCCATTTGATCACAAGTCGGAGCATACGACAAAACCATTTTCCTGATCTAATACACTCACTTCTCTCGCGCTTGGAAATTATGAAGAACTATAGCGATTAATTCGAACTATGTACCCAAAAGTCCACATTCTTTCAGTGCATAATTGTGCATAATTGTGCATAATTTTGGCCCGTACCTCCTGTTTACGTTTGATAAACGACGTTCGCAATTCGCGCCGGAGAAATGACGAGCGACGGCTGCCGGACTGTTAAGACTGTCTTCTGACTGTTGAAGATCAACGCTTCCGATCTAGGAAAACCAGTTAGCTGGCACTCGACTGATGGCGAAGATCGTACGATTCACACGTTTATATAGATGCTACGAGCCTCCCGTGCATCTTGCAGCCCGTCGTTGCATTATTCAGCCGATATGAGGCATTTCACGTTGACGAAGAGTTCGTCGGCACATGTGAAACGAACCAGACGTACCGTGCTCTGCAGTTTACTTCTACTTGAACCTTATGCACCGTTCACACCGGCAAGAAACACCCGGTACGATCTGGAGTCGAATTCTAACGTTGCGGAACCGTGGATGATCTACTATCGAGGTTTCGCGTTGATGACTTCCCACGATTTTTATTCATTTGAACGAACAAAAAATTCATTTGAAAATAGGTTCTAGAGTACCATAGTTTATAGTATCTATTTTAGAATCGACTTGTCAAACTATACTTCGTAAAAATCAACGAAATACTGGGCGTTTAATACACCATAAATACTAAATAAAATTCTACTCGAGATCGTCGAATATCCAATCGAACGAAATACTAAGATAAACTCATGTCAATAATTATTTTAGATAAATACTTATTCGAACTAATTCAAATAATTCCTGGCGCCATCTTCATAATAATAAAGCTTCCGAAAAATTTCATTTTTCATAAAAAATCTACTAAAACTAGAAAATCGTACATATCCAAACAAGGTTATTTACATCTCCGCTAAAACATAAACCATTTTGGTTGCAACGAGATTCGATTATGAACGCGGCATAAACCATAAGTTCCCGACGCAAGGAAAATTGGCCGAGCAAGGTAAAGCCGTGGCGCTGCAGCGCGCCGTACGTTTCCTGTTTCACCGGCAAAGACAACGTCAATTGTCGCATGAAAAATGCAAAGTACACGTGCGCTCACCGCGATCCAGCCGGTGATCGCGATCGAGCGAGAGGGTCATGGAAATTTTAGGTCGTTGTCCCTGCAACGTGCACGCGCCGCTCGTGGGTTTTCCACGGCGCGGGAAATCCGTATCGGTCGGTGTACATCAATCACTCGATGATTTTCCCGTTCGTTTTCCTTTTTTTCCACGGCGCGATCCTAATCGTTCCGGGAACGTTCCTCGAACGAGATCGAAAGGATCGACGACGGTACACGCGACCGCCGAAATGGAAAACGCCGGGCCGGACGGGCCAGGCCGAACACGTAATTTATTACGGTACCATGACGCGATCGGCCGCCATTCGTCTCCTGCACGCGCTTTTCGACGAACTTTCCAACGAACGACCCTGACTCGGCCTCAGCCAATGGCATTTCGCGATAAAGAGCCTTATTAAATGTCAACCGGCGTCCTTATCCGGCTTAATAGCAATTTTAGCCGGCCCCGCCGCCGACGGCGAACGCTGTTAGAATGCTCGCCCCTATACAATTGAATGGCAAATTATAATCTGGTGCAGCTAGCTCGATTTCTTTATAAAATAAATGACGCCAGTTTTGATATAATAAAATTGCTTGCTATTACTTGATCTGTTTCTCGAGCACTCTCACCTAGAAACAAAATTTCGTTTCATCATCGGTAACCTTGACTTGGCAGCAAGTCTTCGCTGGCCGTTCGGTCTAATTGACCGGATCAATAACAATCTAGTAATAATTAGACCGCCCGAGATCAAAGGAATTCTTCGACTCGGCCGAGAGTTACGGCGATTCGGCCGTCGAGACGAGCGATCGTCACGAAACGTCAACGTCGAGGAAATTAATGATGTAACGTGACCCTGTTTGCCTGTCCGATGACTCAGAATCCATGCCCGGGCGGCAATGTTTTCCGAGACAGCTCTGCGAAGGTATAGAGCGGCGCGTTTGTCTGACTATAGGTGCACGTGTTTCACTCACGTGACACAAACCTGTCGTCGAAAGTTGTGTAAAACAGGGCGGAAGTTGATTTCCGCAATTACGTAATTCTCAACGTCGGCCGAGTAATTCGGGGGTATTCATAAAATTGATGAGGCTCCCCCGAATCATTTTTCATATCGGACGTACTACGAGGCTCGATCTTCCACACCATCAGGTTACGGATCATTTTATTCTCATAAGGAACATTCCCGAGCAAATTTCATTTCCAATAAAAATAAGAAACGACTACTTTAAATAATTCACTTCGAACTCTTATTTTTAATGCTGTTGCTTGAAACAAAAAAACAAATAATATCGCCACAAAATCATATTAAAAATCGAAAGTAATCGTAAGACGAAAGAGAGATGTTTTATTCTTCAGATAAATATGTCTCATTATCGGATAATCATTTAACATAATCAAATCGGTATTTTCATCTTGCAGAAATGTCGGTGAAGATGTCATAATAAACCAGACACAGATCTAATTAGATCACCGTATAATTTCCAAGTAGCACTCTGCGCAACGACCCAAATAATTATATCAAACAATTATGAAATAAAATAGCATGTAATTGAAAATAATATTTCCAATAACGCTACTTCAGCAGTAATCACAGAAATGGAGATAGTAATGAAATGAAATAACGCGTTTTACGGAATAATATCTAAAGTAATATTATGTCAAATATGTCCATGTCTGTGTACGCATCAATAAATTATTCGTGCTTGCGAGTTTGCTTCGAACTTTCATCGGCAAAGTATAGTTTTAACACAGCATGCCTAACATACGAACTTTCCGAAACTATGATATACATGTTCCTAGATCCACTAAATAATCCGTAAGTGGAATACATTATTTGCGCTGGCATAAATTTTTCTGGGCTCTATCGAAGCTCATGGCATCTTTGCACATGCTCATAAATTCGTTGAAAGTTCTGCCATAGTCCGGCAAAGTTACAGATTGAATCAAGGATATAGCCGGAACCGCGGCAGGGACTCTTGCCGCACAGAAGTCGATTTCTGGACACCGTAGGCGTGGAAGAAGCCAACAGCTCATTAAGAGGATGACGAGCAAGTCCTTAGAGGAGCAATTCGGTTTCTTATAGAACCGTAACACGCCACCCTCGCCGGATCGAGGGCCACTGCAGCCACTTTTTATCTCCAGGGACCTCGAGGAGAACCTCCTACACGTCCCGCTATCTCTTATCGAGTCTTTATCCACGGCCGATCGGTGTTTTTCTATATTGTTCCGTCGTTAATCAGTGCTCAACGACGATCCGGCGTTCGTAAATGGTCGGGATGCTCCTGTTGTCCCTAATCTTCGCGAGCGACCGCCGCAATTCCATTAATAACGGAGGATCGGACGATCCCGAGTACGGATTACGAAACAGGAACGGCGGAATCGAAGACGATAACCACGAAATTGCGTTTTCAATGACAACGAAATTACGTTCGCCCATACAATCCGAAATTATATATTTTCGATCTCCGACTATTACGTACTCGGAGAAATCGCTCCACAACCCCTAAAAAAATCTGACCGATTAACAGCGAAACAGATGCCATTGCTACACCTCGAACACCCTTTATTAACCGAGGGGTCGAGTTCGTCCTAAGCTCCCAGCCTCGGGCGCCGATGATCGGCTCGGGATTGCGGAAGCGTTATCGCCCAGCAAACCGACAATCCGCTACGGATTCGCCGCGGCGTGCACGGTCGCGTAATTAAAAGCCACCCGGTGTATTAATCGCAGCCCAGGGATGAACGGGTGTAGCCGTGCCGAGAGGCGGGGGAGGGATTAATCAAGAAAATGAGGAGCGGCCCGGGGTTCTCTGTGTATGTGTGTGCAACGATGCTCGAATCGAGGAGATAGGCCGAGTCCGACTGGTGAACTTGACCTTCACCCAGCACGGCTACCTTCGATCGAGCCTCCAACGCCGGGATTCCCCGAAAGAAGGTTAACAGAACCTTCTTGGAGGGCACACGTGTGATGCCGCATTAAGAAGGGCCGAACCGGGGGGGTTGGCGTGACTCCTACGCCCGGCCACCTTTCATCCGCCACGATCGAGCGATTCGCGTGCGAATCCGTCTCGGATATCATCCGACACTGTCCTACCGCCAACCAGCCCCAACGTCATCCGACCACGATTTCTCTCTGCAAGATCGATCCGGGAATTGCTCATGGATTTTTGCGAGAACACGTTTCTCGCGGAGGATTTTACTCGATGTGGACGATCAGCGATTTGGGACATGTCTGGTCGTGGCAATCCTTTTTCACTTTCTCCAAACGTTTACATAGGAGAGGATGCTCCAGAGAACAGCGACAGTAGTTTTATCTGTTCAGATCAACATATCTTTTCCTACCAGTACAAAATATTTACAACATGGAAGATATTTTCATGTCAATTATTAGATATGAATAAGCATCTTCTACGAAGATTTGCTTACTGAAGAGAACCAGCAGTTTGTTCCTGTCTGACCACGACAGTGCCTGTTCACTTACCCAAAGTATTCCCACAGTAAAATACAAAGTATTCTAACAAAAATTGATAAACATCGATAAGGCAAACTATTTTTATTGGGAAACTTATCATCGGCAAAGATCCGGTTTAGAAGCGGTTTAAACCGTGTCTGACTGCAGTAGTTCATTTCCACTTGCTCAGGATATTTACAAAACAAGAAAAACCTCCAACAAAAATAGCTGCAGATCAATAAAAAAAAGCTCCTTCGTTCATCTAAAAATATTCTAGTGAAATCTTCGGACCATTTTTTTCGAAGATCCGGCTAACTGAGTTAGCTGTCTGAAATTCAAATCCGCGGAAACTCGGGTGGACAGGGTTCTAAGCGGATCAGGAAAGTTAAACGCGACTGTGTTAGCTCTAGACGGCTCTAGACGATGTAGTTCGCGACGATTTCCAGTAATTCGTCTCGGAACGGATCGATGAGGCCACGATTCGCTCAATGGCGGAGGCATTCGGCGAATCCCGCGTGAGTCATCTCGTTTATTCGCTTCAACGATGACCTTGCCGGATAAAGACAGTGCACTGCGACGCGAGTACTACCTGGCCGTGGTAGTCGCGACTTTCATCGACGTTTAATCCTTGATCGCGACCGTTGCACGCGATCACGTGAATTTCGATGATCCCCGAGCACGAGGATTGATTATCGGCCTGCCTGCCTGTGTGTGTTGCGTTCGCTGATTACGCGACACGTGCCGAGCTGCAGTTACAATCTGCATCGATTATGAGCCGACGATTTCTGTTATCGTCGCTGCCAGCGCGCCGTGTATTCGCGATCATTGACTGCGGATCTTTATGCATTCGAGGTTGAAGCAAGTCGTTGGAACTTGGAACAGTGGCAAGATCGAACGACGATTAGCCCTCTCTGAATCAAAGGTTTCTTGTTCCGTTATTTCCCAGTAATCGAGGAAATAATGTGTCATGAATTTCAACTACTGTTTCATAAATCGAAGCACGCGTCGATTCGTTGTTAATTCATATGCAACGTTTTATATTAAAATTGTCTATAAATTACATTCACACTGCGGATTGTATGGACTTGTAAAATTTATGTATTTATAAAAATGCATCCATTTTCATTTAACATAAAAATTGTCTGCATTAATTACAAAACATAGACCTCGAACACAATCTTTTTTTAATATTCCTAATAAATTCAAATTAACATATTAACATTGTTAATTTCTTCTAAAGTCTTATCGTTGGCTTAAACTACACCTAGTCATTTTGCCACGGATGTAATATTCTAACAAGCTTCGTCTTCTGAATGAAATCGATTATGAATCAAGGTTAAGTCATCCGAGAACCACCGCGTGTCTCCCAATAATTTCTCGTTTTGCGTCAGTTGAAAGTCTTAAGGAGTCTCGAGGAAGCACCGAAAGAGATAATCGCGTGAGCATCCAGCGTGTACACCGTCGAAAGGTGAAGGAAAACCCTCAACAGCGGAAACATCAATGAAGCGACCGACTAACAAACGGTAAGTAGTATCACCGTGTACGGTGACACCGTCCGACTAGTCACCGGCCGTCACTACTTAAACATAGTGACCGTGTGACCGACTATCGCGCAGCCCTAAACACAGTGCAAATCGCGCGGACTGACACTGGTGACGACCTAGCCCACCGCAAGAAGTCACGATCGCCTACGCGTAGGACGGAAAAAGTCCGCTAATGAACATTTAACGATTCAGGGAACGGCCGGAAACGATTCTGCAACGAGCCGGCTCTGTTTCAGGGGGTTCGAAAATACTGCGGCACCGCGGCGACATTAACGGTGGAGAATCGTTAATTTTTAACTAGCAAGTGACTCGTTCTTTTTTAAGGCACAAGCAACTTGTTCGCTAACGAGAGATTTTATTTTGCCAGCTACGGATATTTTCGGAATTGCTGGATTCGTGTCAGACTGGTTTACGATCCACTCGACTCTGTACATTAGTAACATCGTTTCCAGAATTTTTTAAAACACTCTGTATCATTTTACTATAATTAAGATTATTTAAAACAAGAGATCCATGGTCTACACACATCATTTTAACCTATAGCCTCTTTTGCCAAAAGGATCAAAGAACATCGTGGTAATGTTAATTGAAAATTATGTTCCGAGTTCAATCACTTTCCCTCTTCTTCTAAAATGATTATAAAATTAATTTCGTAAAAATAGGTACACGCGAAAACAGCGTTAAATGCGAAGCAAACTTTGCAACGTAAAAGTTGTTTGAAACTATAGTGCGATCATGGGTCTGCGGATTTTATGCAGTCATGATAAAAATGTATAGCTTTAATCTAAAACGGTGGACGACGGCTTAAAGGAACTCAAGAATATTCATATATTAGTTTCAGCACAAAGATCGGCAGCCTGACGAGCATAGTGGCGCCGTTTCAGGGCAGAAGATTAACATCTCAAAGGCATGCGATCGCTCAAGAGATCACGCTCAAGGAAGTACAGCTGGCACAATTTTGATTATTCCGGCTTGAAAAATATCGATTGTATGTTCCTAGTAATAAAGAGCGTCCGCGCCAGAAGATCGGCAGAAAAATAGATAAATTACAGAAAAAAAGAGATTCCTCCGGGAGAGAACGAATTAGAGAGACTGTGCCGTAAATGATCAGTCAAGGAGATGCAACATTTCGACAGGTCTTCGCGATCTTGTCGAAGGAAATGGCCACGCTCTCGTGGGGTCCGAAAGAATGCTTGAATCGATAAACTAAAAAAAAAAAAAAAAAAGGTGGTCACAGTCGCATGGACGCTTTGGAGCGCGGCGATAATTGCAGCGACGTTGTCGCTCGACGATCGGCCGAAAGAGAAATCACGGCGGCAGATAAGCCGACTAATTAGCAGTCACTCGACCTAAAAACGGGCCTCGCTACCTCGGATGAGCCGCGCGGAGACACATTAACGGTTCGACACGGTGGGAAAAACGGGGAACCAGTATAAATATCCCCGAGGCTGCACGCGAGACGATGCAAACGGACCGAGGAGCAGGAGAGAAAAGGAGAGAGTGAAACAGAACGAGAGAAAGAGGGAGAGACAGAGAGAGAGAGAGAGAGGGGAAGAGAGAGAGAGAGGAAAAAAAGCCTTGCACCTCCGGACACGACGACGTGGTGCGCGGCGGCTACAGGGCCTCTTCGAAAATAAACCTGCACCACGTGCAGCCTTGATCCTGTGCACGCAACAGTGCATACACATGTGACACGTAAGCGGTGCCGGTGCCGGCGGGCCACACGCACGTGCACACTCAGCCGCATACCGGCACTGCATAATATCGCAGCCCGATTTATGGTTGGGGGAGGGCAAGGGGGGCTAAGGCTTCGGAAATTTACGATCGGCCGCGCGATTTGTGGCTTTCGAATTGCATAGACCTCGCGCCGGGACTTGCAACGCTCTCCGAGCAACGGTCCGCATGCCCCACCGTTAGTATACTGCCCTACTGCTGGAGTTCGGGGCAATGGTGCTAAATTCGCAGCCTCGGGCTGAAGGTTCGGGTCCTTACCTAGACCTATTCGGAAATTAGGAGTACACCTGTACCCCGACGATAACTACAAGACTCTGCTTTATGCTAGGGGGTAGTAACACACCGAGCGTAGCTTTCGAAACTGATTTCTAGCAGTTTTAGAATACAATAAAGTTATAAGCTAATAATTCCTCCAGCAAATATTAGCTGTTTAACTTCGGTTTCATTGATTAGATGACTTTAGTATTGTGGGTATTTTGGAAGATTATATTCGGTACTTAACGTACTATACCCTGTTGCACTCCTGTGTCTCCCTATACCAATAACCATGGTTAGAAGGGTAAAGCACGATCCTACAGGTAATACCTGCGTTGTATCAAGTCCTATAGGGCGAACTACTAACAGGTGTACATCACATTCCGGAAATGTACCCTTCTGAGGCATTGTTAGAAGCCTACCTACATCATTCCCAATCTGTCTAACTGTAGAATATATGTGAAATATAGATGAGCATTGCAAATATTTAGTACAAGTTTGTACGTGGAATAAATATAAGAAAATATTACTATGCAAAGAAATAATAGAAGTAACCGAGTATTGGTAGAATGAAAATAGGAATAAGAGAGGCAGAGACCAGAGAATAAGTAGATGCAAGTCAGCATGACATATCTACAGGTAGTGCCATTAATATGTTAATTAAAGGAAGTAGGTTGTAGCATTAACGGGTGAATACCAAGAGTGGTGTATGAAGTATGGACAGATTTATAGTATTAGATAAGATCAGGTACCATTCCTTAACTGAATGGTTAAAGATATATAAATTTATCAAAAGTGCTTAAGAAATTATTTTTAAGAAAACTAACTGGTGCAGCAATTTGAAAGCTGAAGCGTTTGTTAAGAAAATATCGAAGGATACACTCAAATTTTATGAAATAAAATTTGCCTGCATTAATTGCAAGGCATAGAAGAATTTTTGTTACAAATATATCAAATCTCCAGTCCGGAGATAATTACAGAAACGCTTGAAAAAGTGTACTAAATAACAGTGAAGGAATGTACAATAATGCTCTCAGCGGTAATAATTATTTTATGTTACGTCTACTGCGTAAAGTATTGCGCGATAAAATGCTCGTCGAGCGTTTTATGTTTACAATTAAAAGTGGGAAGTGAGGAAATGCTGTAGTCTATCCCACCTTGCTAAATCAATACCATATCGAGAAAAATGCGATACCGACACTTCACGCGCTATCTGAACCTCCACACCTATCCTTTTAAAACCCACGTTCTAAAAGCTTTGCCTCGTCCTCAACAATGTTTTACTGTTACAAATCTCACAATCAAGTACAATTTACTTTAGTAGAAATACGCTGTTTATTCGAAACGTTCCAGAAAATTTCAATCATCTCTACGCAGACATCAAACACTATTAAACTTGTGAACATTGCCAGACGGTTTCCCCTTTCGCAATTTTCTAATTACAATATTCGCTTGAGAACGTGTAATTAAGTATCTGCAACATCCTCCCTACTTAAAACCTCTCCGATTTTAATTACAACAAACTGAATTCTATACGAAGGGAACACTATTGACCTTCTGGAACCCAACACCAGATATTTCCTTTCATGACATTCTAATTAGGGTATTTAGTCCCTTTCAGTACATAATTACAAACACTGACTAAATCCCATTAAGAAATAAAACAGTAATCATCTTTCGCGCAGTAACGATGCATTTCCTTTTTTCACAGTTCTCTCTTCACGTAAAAATTTACATTCTACCATTTCGTAATTAAAATATTGACCGAAAGATAAATTCAGCCTTGCAGTCTCCAAGAAACTGAGCTGATCTTGCACAGGCACAAGATGCCCCGTGTCGGTGCCAACATCTAGCATTCTACGGTTCTCCGGTCGTCGTATTCGTTAAAACAATAAATAACGAATATAAACGTAGCAATTTCGATGCTACGACAATTCCAGACAGCCACGAGAACGCCGCAGCAACGACGCATAGAAGCGCACCGCGGAAGCGTGTTTCAGAAATTCCGGGAACAGCTAAAATCGGCACGCTTCCGCATAGTGGTGCAGTCGAAAAGCAGTCTTCGATAAACAGAACAGAAGTTCCTCGATTCCGGCGCGAGTCCATGACTCTCTCTCCGACGATACAACAACGAGGGGTGCGAGGGATCGAGCGGGACCAAGGGAACGGATAGAGGGTGGTGAGGGACGAGGAACTCGAGTAAAGTCATAAAAGTAGGGCAGTAGTGCGGTAGAGCAATCAATAGAGGCCGGATCATGGTGGGGAGCTGGGGGGTATTAAGCCACCGTGGAATTTCGGTCTGCTTCTGGAGGGGATGGACCACCTCCGAAACGAAAAAATATCATTTCGAACGATTCCGTTTCGTCCCTGACCAGACTGTCATTCCCAATTCGTTGCCACCGTCTAATCATCATAAGAATACTCCTACATCCTGAAAACGCATAAAATACTAAGACCAGAAATATGTAACTGCTAAGTTTATTAACCCTGATGATTCCCGCGGGTCTTTTTAGACCCATTAAAGTATCGTACAAAAATTTTTAACATAGTCAAAGATAGTTTTGCTGTATTTTTCTGGATATTTGTAATAAACGCTGCAGGATTAAATGTGCCTATACATTTAAAGAGCTGTGAAATAAACTAAAAATCTTGTTAGCTATCTCATTAATTATTTGCGACGCCAAATGTTTGTATCATAAATAACTCTTTAATTCTAATTCAAATGAAATAAAACTTGGACGGGCATACGCAGCTGTTTGTAAAAATTCCTATCAATTTCGAAACAACTGTATTATAAGTAAACGCGGATTCTGTCTATCCACTGCAATTTTATAAAGTATTTATTTTTTTATCTGCTACGAACTCTTGGTCCTCTGTCTAAACAATAAGCTTTGCAGCTGTCTTAAAAAGCTTGAATTTGTTTCGAGTAGTAAACACTCACTAGAAAAAGTATGCAGGCTCGAATATAGTTTATATCTTATAATTAGAAAGACTGTATCGATCCAGGATATATTTAGACAATAAGTTTGATTTGTTATTCTAGATTTTTAATTTAAATAAAAGCTATGGCCAACGTCGCGGATATGAATATAGCGGCATTATTCTCTCCGGAAGCGGAACAGTGAACCGGGTCACATGACCTTCTGGTGACTATAAAAAATTTCTATGTAAATAAAAACCACATACGAGAATGTTTGACGATAACCGCGAGAAATGTTAATCGCGGAACTGAGCGATATAACATTTTATACATCGGCTCATGCAATCTTTCAGAATTTATTACTCGAATAAAATTATTCTCACCCCCTCTCGGTTCCCGCGAAAACAAACGAGGATCGTGAACGCGAGAGTTCAAGCTAATCTTAACATCGCCTCTTGTTTATCGATCCTCGTATGGACTATCCGTGGAATTGTATTAAATATCATCTCAGCATTCATCTTCCGTGAAACACCTCAAATCCACTGTTAACGAGCACGTCTCTTGTCACGATCACGATCGAGATTAGAACACGGTGAATCGTTCGTTAAAAAACTGAAACATTCGATAGTACCGTTGAAAAACAAACGATTGACACAAGAGTTACCTTAGTACGCCTTCTTTAGTCCCGATTTTCCATTATTTTTGAATGCGTTTTTTAGGTTCGGAACTCGGTTTCGTCTAGGAAAAAGCAAACATGATAGAAAGTCTTTGTACGTACTACAGGTATGCGACGTCGGCAAGCATGTGTGCCGTTCGAGAGAAACGATTCACAATTCTTATGTGTGGCGTGCGGAGAGGTTATGATCCACGAAGGTGCATGGTAACGAGTGACGAGCACGAACGGTTTCGTGAACGAAATGAGTATGCGATGCTCTTCTCGCAAACGCTTTCCCGAATGATTTTCATTCTTAAACACCCGCTGTCGAATTCGATGGTGAGACACCTAGTGGATCCGCTAAAGTCCCATTCTCACCACCGAATGCACCACGGTGGTGGGTAAACCCATCGCGGACAGAAAGCGACCAGAACAGAAAAGAGAAACAGAAACTCGTTCGACGTCTCGGGCATACTACACAGTAACCATCGATTGGCACGCGGAGTACAGTGCGCGGAACAGTCCGTTTAATTAACGAGTTAATTTGCTTACCTGCTTCTAAATATACCCGCGACACAACTCCACCATTTCACCAATTTTTCACCGCACTCTCGAGGGATCGCGTTATTGTTGTCCTTTGCTGTTTTTTTTAAACGTGCACAGCCTAATCGGTGACGCTATCTGTCCATGTGTGTTCGTATTAAAAATCTGTGCGGCCAGAGGGCGGCACTGTTTCCTCACAGATGGCTCTACGATGCACAGAGATTTTTGAATTCCGCTTTTGGCGCCGATCTGAAATATTTGTAAATCGTTTGTCAGTTGTTATTGAAAATTATTACTTACATTTTTTGTTAAACCCATTTTCATCCACAACCACAATGCATATATGTATACTCAGTGGAGATTTTCACCTAAAATATCATCGTTGTTTAGAAACAATCTCTTCTATCACAAAAATATTCTCTTTCGACCAAACATTTGTTTTTCTTGTTTCAAATATTTGTTCTTCGATTTTCTCAATCAATAAAACCCAACAAGATATTTTAGTTGACTCACCCTATAGTATACGTTCAAATTTTTTAGATTGAAACGACTTTATTGAGAAATATATCGGGTCGTTTATTTATTACAAAAAGAAAAAGAAACAATTTATCAGTAATAACTTCAAAGCAGATTTATGCACTGGCCAATTAAAATCTTGCTAAACAAAAGAATTGATAATAAGGTTACTATGTTCCAATTTCTGTGAAATGCAAATTGGTTAAATTTTGGCAATATGGATTTTTCAAATTACCACTTGCGAGTATTACCAAATGACGAAAAAAAAACAGAAATTTCAACAAATACAACATAAAATATTAACACAAATCGTAAAATGAAATAGATAAAATAATGAAGTAGGTACAGAAGTGATTAATGTTTCCACCTAGTGGCAGACGCCAGAACTATATTAAGCGAAAAATTAAATTTAAAACGCAAAGGCGCGGAATTGAAATGTGTTGTTCCTTAAAACATCTTTTCTACGATCCCTCGTGAAATGTTTTTCTTTAACATTGAATCTTAAGTTCAACTTATAATTTGTAAAGAACATAAGGTTGTTTATTGGATATCAAGGTTTACAAATATTATCACACACTTGTTATGAATGTTCATTGGAGATGGCTGCCTTATACGTATCGTACAAATATAATAATTATATTTTATAATGGCTGTGTGTATATATATATATATATATGTATATAATGTATATAAATACTTAATTATCTTATAAAGTGGCGATATTTTATTTACATACGGCAGTGGCTTTTATCCTTTTTACTTTAGTCTTGATTATCGTCGGATATTGTTATCAACCATAACGAATCCGTTAATGGTTGATCAAATAGACGAATGCGAATAAATGACAATGAGAAAAATTGGATGAAAGTGAGGATGATAACAATGACAGAGATTAATGACTATAATATACGATGTCAATGGAAATGATTAAAAGCAACCAGCCTCTAGCATCTCGCAACATTCATTTATCCTCGATATTCCCAGCATACATAGAAATCAATAAATAATAATTATATAGAGAAGGATAAAACTATCCTACTATACTTTTGTGGTAAAATATTTTCGCAGGCCGTCTCGTAGGCCTGTTTTACTTTACTTACAAAGACAGTCGCTTCTTGAACAGCGCGATAATTACAAATTTTCATGTATATATTACATATATGTATATACTTAATGTACAAGCTGTTCTTTTCTATCGGTGTAGCTCAAACGCGCTTACGCATTTTCGTCACTGGTAATCGCAACATTATACAAAATACTTGAGATTTCGAAAAGAATAAAAAATGTTATAGAATACTCGCGAGAAAACCCTATTAACATCAGTCACAGATTTCATACAGACTTCCCATACAAATCTAATATGCCTCAATATATTAAACCCATGCGACATACCACTCTAGAAATAATTTTGTGAACTTTAAAAGACTAAATATAATCATTTTTCTGTTAGTAACTCCTTTAATACATCAATTGACACTATGATCTCAATAGAATCTAGAAGGGATCTTGAGCTAGACATGATAACCAATGTTCCTACGGCATTCTCGATGGAACCACTCCCGTACAATCGTTTATGTAAATTCGTTCGTTTAAAAAAATGGCAAATTTAGAGAATCAATGAAACTCACGCGTGCACGACTACGGGCGTCTCTTAATACTACTCGCGTTACTCTAATCGAGCTAAACCGACGACAAAAGAACGTGTTCGCTCGAAATGTTGGTGTTTCACGTGCGGCATCGAATATTCGAGTAATATGCAATACTCTGGGCATCGGCCCTACGATTCCTAAAGCGGGAGTATCACATATTGCTTTGTACTGTATCCATATTAGACTTCTGCCGCAAAACGGAAACTCCTCGTTGGTGCTTGAACCCATCGCGTACAGGACTTTTTTGTACAATACAGGGCCGTGTTACCCTGTATACTCAACGTTTAGGAAAATACGAAAGTGCTTAAAAAGGATGGTATAGTACGGAATACTACAAGCGACGTTCGCCCTCGATCGCGTCACAATTCGCGCATTAATTGTCACGTGATCCTGCTTATATCTCGGGTATCTCAATCTCGTTAATACTAAAGAGACCGCATGATGATTGCAGTAAAACGTGTACAAAAGTTATACGTAGCAAATCCCTAGCAATGGAAGGAAGTATTATTCTATTATATGTATAATATCTCGACGGATATGGTAAAAAACGGTCGCTAAATATTTTTCACTGTAAATATGCCGTATCGGATATCTAATGATCGTGTGACAGTTAAAAATTTTAAAGCGACCACAGTCGCTATCGAGTCTTCGAAAACGGAAACAATGTATGCACACCTTAGAAACAACAATTTGTAAATATTTGTTTAAAAAATAGCTTGCAAACTCGACTACCGAATTTAATTTATATACTATTTAATTAGACCGTACCCTTAACTGGACGTTTAGAACGTAATCGTTACTTTAAGGTAAATCAACTACCAAAACGGTAAAAATCCATCGACGTGAGAAATCTTTTTATCTTTACGATGACCTATGTCACGTAACGCAGTAAAGCCTACCGTAATACCCATACTCGATGTACGCTTTGTTTGTGTTTTTCTCTTTTTATTCTAAAATAAGATTTCTCGATGAGATCGTAATACTACAATGTCTCGATTAGAATAATACACGCGTATCATTCTCTCGTGCGTATGAAATTCCTTAGCGAGCTGCCGCAGCCATAAAATACAGAATAACCGAACGCGAACATTTTATTTAAGGCCGTTACAGAAGGTTCAGCGTGGAAAAGTCTCTCTTAGCCTGTTAAATCAAACTCCCAGAATCACAGGCAACAGTTTCAATGTAATTTACAGACTTAGCTGCCGTTACGAAGCTTGATAACACGCCAACCGTTCAGATTAATATTCTATAAAATTCTGAATGAGCCACCAGCAAAACAAAAATTGAAATGCTTGATACAATTCGTCCCCATTTACAAACTATAATAAAGATGTATGTTACGCATAAAGTGTGGGATTTGTGCATCTATGACATAATGCGAAAATATTCGTCTCATATAAAAGATGAGTAGTCTAACCATGAAGCACTGGTGACGCAAGTCTCAGTCAACGTGTTAACAATGAATTTCTCTTTAATTAATACTAAATTAACTAGTCTGAAAGTACTGTACCATAGGAAAACTTATCATCGGAACGGTCGTTAAAGAATTCTGACAGATGAAAAAATAAGATCGATATTTCTAGTTTCTCGACTCACACACTGAACCGTGAATTATTCACTCTTAAGACTCACGCGATCCTGCCATCCTAAGCGTAAGTATGGCAGTCGACTGTATCGATATAGAAAATGTACTCTTATGAGTATAAATTACCTACCATGGCAAAGAACACGTGAGCTTATCGATATAGTACGAATTCCTCTCGTTTTTTCTATCTCTTTTTCTTTTAGGCGAAATCGTCCGTGTCACCGAAGCATATAAAAACAATCGATCAGATTATCAAAATTCGTTAAAACAGTTTCTCTTCGCTATGAATCCGTTGTATCAACAACGTAACGCACTCTTAGTCACGCGAAAAGACTCCAGTGCATAGGATGGACCTATAGTTTTAAATGAACTTATCGCGTCCGGTATCTTTAAAATCAGTGGCAACCCAACCATTGAAATTAATCAATAGAACGTTTATAAATCTGGTGTATAACTTTGAATACCTGAAATATACTGTTGCTGTTTCTCTCGACAAATTGAATTCGGATACTTATCACTGAACATTCGTTTAACATAAAAGTATACTGAATTGCTAGGTCTATCCCAGACGTTGTCAGTAATCCCAGATAAGGTCGAACTTATCGGTTTCTTTTCATCTCGAGTGTTATACAAACATCGTATGCACTCAGACAGCAGAAAAAATAGAAACACCATAAAACGCTCTCAATAAAACGTCCTATTCTCGCATCGATTTCACTGTAAAACCGTACCACTCACAGTCTTGTGAATTACAAGTCCCCTGCAAGATTGTGGCAGTGTCGAGTTATATTGGCAAGTATACTTTTGCGCTTTCGCCGTAAGAAAACAACGTTAGTACCGGAGGAAAAAGCAAATTGACTAGGAAACACTCGCGTTCCAGACCAATCACACCGGGTTGACGATAATTTTTTAGGCGAACAGTTTTTGGTAACCGTACTGATACTGACGCCGTTCATCGGCCCCGTCGGTTAACATATCGGTTGCCAATTGCGTTGCATTTCCGTGTGCCGAAACATCAACTCCGCAGACGAGTTTCTTTCTTCTTTTTCTCTTTTTCTTTTGTTATCGTGTAACATGATTGTCACACACCTATATCTCTCAGGTACTAACATTGAGAATGTATGATTGCAGTCTATTGAATTGAGATGGCACAAGGTCTAGGAACCTCTTCTAGCACTCAAACTCTGACGCTGTTATGGCATTCAGGTCTTTCATCAGACCCTCTAAGTTCGCCATTTCCTGATTCAGTTCTTCTGTACTATATGAAGGCTAGAAAAAGTGATGAAGTTAGCTTAGAAATTCTTATTTAAAGCCAATATCTAATCAAACATTCAAGGCTGCTATACTGGTGCTTCTTGTAATACGGGACTAAAAAGCTATTCTCACCGTGTTACATCATGAAGCGTATATCTGAATTAAAAGATTCGTTACCTTCAACCGCTCGACTTCTTCCGAAGTGTGTATTGGATTTGAAACCGAGGCTAGTCGATTCTTCGCCAATTGTGAAGTGCTTTGTGGCTTCTTGTAAGGACTACCGGATATCGTGGGTCTTACAGTTACTTGGGAAACTGTACAGAAGATAGAACATGTAACAATAAACCATAAGAAACAAATATTTGTGAAAATATTAAGACAAACCATGTTTTTGTTGCGCTGGAGTAGAAGGCGCAGACTGCGGTGGAGGTGCCGGAACACTAAAGCTCTTCAAAGGATGGCCTTGCATCCTTTTACTGCTACCACTGCCATCGGTTCCACCGCTGCTACTTGACGGCTGATTACTGTTTCCATAATGGCCTGCAGCATACTGAGTACTTCCGCTGTACGACTGTCCGCCGCTTGCTCCATACGACAGTGGCTACAAAACAAAGAGATATCATGTCATTATTTAATCGTGCAATGACCTTAGAACGTGGTGTCAAAGACATGTCAAACTTTTTTAACGGAAGTTTAGCATAATAAGTCTAACCTGGCTCTGTAACGGCTCATACGAGCTTGAAATGTTACAAGAATCTGGACTCGATTCTGGTGTCGGTTCCAAAGTAATGTGTGCACGACTTAGGCTATACTGTGCCACTGTTCGAGGGTAGTTTTGCCTCACGGATGGCGTGTCGCTGCAGGAAGTATGAATCGTTGGCTGAGACATACTTGTATTCACAATTGGTGTAGCAGTCGCTATAGCTGCAACAAGTCGAAATCTTTGGTCACACAGCTTAATAACATCGATCAGAGTATTTTAGCTACGTAACACGATAATCAACAGCTGTCTTGTCGTTACAGACAAAATGCAGGTCTAAACATTCACTGTAAATTCTTGTCATGATATTCAACATTGACTTACGTTGATGTAAAGACGCACTGTCAACAGGCAGTGTAATGAGTTTAGGTTTGTGGCTTCCTCGACTATGCTGTCTACTCAGGGTCGAGCACTTCTCATCAGTGTTACCTAATATTGAGTGAATGAACAAAAACCGAAGAGAAATCAGGAAAACAGCAAACGAAATATAATTATCTGTTCTATGGTGATCGACGTTAACTAAAAACGCCAAAAAATTGTACAGAAATGAGTATAATCTGTGTACCAAAAGATGTTAGAAGCAAGTTGTATTCGTTTCTCTTGTATGATCATAAAAGAATACAATAGTAGGCAAATCAAGTTTTGTGCAGATGTGTTTGATATAAGTTACTACATACTATAATTTTCCTCCACGGAACTCACCCATGTAACTTGGTACGTAAGTACGTTTGTCCAATGAACTGGAATTGCCGTGTACATTCTCTTGATTGTATTCCGGATTACTAGGCCTCGGTAATGTATTACTGGCTACACCGCTCGTGGATGCTTCACCATTTATCGACGACTTCTCAAGAGCTTTCAACTCCATTTGATCATGGTGGATCCACAGATCTGGTGGTTTGATATTTGTCTTTTGATTCGTGTCTTTCATGTATCTAAAAAATTGGAATGTAATATATTTATAGAAATGCATTCACAAGCAACGATACATTTATGTATTATAATGCAAACCCCTTTTTCCGGTCAGGTGTGTCCGGGTTACGTTTACAGCACATCACGGCGACTACAACCGCTACACCAGGAATAAGAACAATAGAACAGCCAACAATGATATAGATCAGTATATTTGAGAGACCTCGTCCGTCTGTAAAAGAAATTAATTTTTAAATATCGACTACATCTTCAGGACATGAATTTTCAACACAGAATGATAAGTACGTATGCAATATGAAATATCGTTCTTAATTTTACTATACAATACTTAGACATTCATTACCCCCAACTGCATGCGATATCTATCGTAATGGATGATGATTCGAAAGAGAATAATATATCTTACCTCGATCATGCAATTCATCATAGACATCCATGCCATTGCCTAGCATAGAAATAAAAAAATAAAAAGAATAATTAACACACCGATACTGTACAGACGTTATAAAGAGATGAACGGAAATGAGAATTGCTGTAGGTGATAACATTGTACATAATGCTTAACAAACTCGTTCGATACCAACAAATTGTTGAGTGCGTGCATAAAGATTCTTTGATACGGGAAATACTTACTTTGAGGTGTTTTAAACGGAACGGTGGTGGAAAACGGTCCGTATCCCTTTGAGTTTCGCGCCTGAATCTTAAAGTAATACGTTGTATTTGGTTTAAGGCTTTTCACAATAAACTCAGTCTTGTCGCCGATAACTGCTTCAATTAACCAGTCGCGATCCCACTTCGTGTTATCGGTAGAATAAAATATAATATATCCTGAAAAAGAGTATATTTAGTTTCGAACCTCAAAATACTTGTATCCAAACAAGAATTAATTATTACCTGTGATTGGTCCATTAGGCTGTTTAGGGGGCTGCCATCGTAGCAAAACAGAAGTCGGACGGTCTTCAATAGTTTGTATCAATAAATCCCTTGGTGCAGAACTTGGCGCAGCTTCTTGCGTTTGATTCATAACAACCATACTCCACGGCGATTCGCGCTTCCCCTAAAGGGAAATAATAGTCATACATAATACTTAATCACTTTTAAAATAGTAAAAGAATATGTACCTTAACCAGCTTGACTGTGAATTCATATACAGTATTCGGTTTCAAGTCATGTATCATGCAATTGAGATCAGTAGCGTTATGATACTTATAACGAGGAGTACTGCTATGATGATTCGTATAACGTACCACGTAGTAACGATTGTCCGTTACAAACTGTAACATCGATTCATTTTTTAGTAAATGATACTGTGTTACTAAAATATAGAGATGTTCCACGGACACACCTGAGTTTTTGGTAAAGTTGTATCGGTCCAATACAATACTACAGTGGTGTCTGATAAAACAGCAGCTTTAAGGCCAACTGGTGGTATCCAAGGCGCGGAAGATTCAGATACAGAACGTTCACTTGTTCTGACATTGGCATAAGCCGGCTGACCGTCACCGGCGTCGTTTGTTGCTCGCAAACTTATAACGTACTCTGTCATTGGTTCTATAAAAGTATAGAATATTATTTCTTACTGTTAGTTATGCGTGTACAGTGAGCTCTGAATACTTACCCAACTGCTCTATAGTGAAAGAACGTTCCTTCCCATCGAGAAGCTGTACTTCAACGTCAGGAAATCCCTTACCCCATCCCAGTTTGTAGCCCTTTACCTTGATACTCTGATCTTTCGGAGAGTTCCAGAACACTTGTATACTGTCCGATTTTACTTTCGCTACAATGTGCAAGAAGATAATAACAAATGCATAAGAATAGGCAAACAAAGATCTTTGGAAAATTACTATTTAAGTTAAAAAGAAATGAACTAACTTCTTAAATTGCTCGGTGTGTTTGGTACTCTCTTCTCATCCGACTCAGTTTCGTACGTCTTTATCTGTATCCATTCCGTCCAAGGTCCAGTACCATTCACGTTTAAGGCACATATGCGAACTTGATAAACGACATGTTTCTCAAGTCCTGTGAGCACTCTTGAGCGTTGGTTTCCTTCTGTAGTTATGGTAACTGGCTGTGAGCCACGATCATGTCGACGATAACGAATTTTGTAGCCAGTGATAATTCCATTTTGTCCCTCCAATGGAGGCTCCCATCTTATTATAATGCTCTATATACAGTAAGGAAACATGGAATTAAATACTTTAATTATTAAATACTATTAAAAATCCTAGGTACAATACGCACTGTAGGACTAGCTGGTTCTACTGTAACATTGTGTGGTGGTTGAGTAGGCTCTGCACTATAAGTCCTCACTATGATATCTCTACTAAATGCGCCAGGGCCGTTCTCGTTCACGGCTTGGACTCTAATACTGTATTCTGTATAAGGCACGAGGTCTACCAATTCGTGCATGGTACTAGTGGTCTCGCGAATGATTTCCTCATTGTCACCCTTCAAAATGAAACAATAAACATTCATTCCTGTTTTATCAATATAATTACTGACACTTTCGCATCAAAGCTTTTCTATACCTCCACGAATGTGATTAAGTATTTAGAAATTCTGCCATTAACAACTTGTGGTTTTTTCCAAGACAATGTGATGCTCACGCTGCTCGTAGTCTGACCTTCTAAGTTCAATGGAGGTCCAGGAACATTGGCCTATTATAAAAAATTCATTATAATAAATATAGTAAACAAAACAGACGTTTGCTGTTCTTTTTGTGAAATTCTAAACAGACCTCAGTAAGCGTAGTGACTTGCAATATTTCACTGGACGTTCCAGGACCTCTCACGTTTAAGGCTACCACTCGAAACTGATACGTCAAACTCGGTTGCAACGCTGGTATCATGGCTTCTAACTTTTGCGTGTTTACAACTCTTTCTCTGTAAAATTTTATCATAAAACATGAGGTACTAACGAACGAAACTATTTCTCCATTTGAACGAGTTAAAAGGGATTTGTGATCACCTTTGAGCTCCTTCTTGCTTGTAATAAATCTTGTAACGTTCAATTTCCCCGTTTGTATTTTCCGGTTCTTGCCACCTTAAAGTGACGAATCGTGCGGTGACAATGACGAGACTCAGATTTCTCGGGGCTGAGGGAACACTTCCTTCTATCGATTCCAGGCTGTCTGTGTCGTCTACAAAAGGGGATTTCGGATCGTAAGGAGAGTTGGGAACTCTAATAGATTCAGGAAAGTCTGCTGGATCATCGGAGGGGCTAATGGAGAGTGGCGGATTCTGTGTGAACGCTGACATCGTGTGTCCCAAAAGGGTGCTCGGATGTTGCCATGTTTTATTGTACAATTGACGGTGTTGCGGTAGCTTTTTTTTGGGAATAGATTTCGGCGTGGTTGTCTTGTGGAAATTTACTTTTTCTGGATACGGTGGTTAGCATGCACACAGTTAACAAGGAGGACACGCAAATGGAAAAATAAATAAAGATAAAATTAAAATATCAAACGGAAACGGAAATAAAGAACCGTGCAGAGAGAGAGAGAGTCACGAAGAACAGAATACTTGAATACCTCTGGACAATTTTATACAGAAACTAAATATTACAAATATCTATTCACATATTCGCTTTGAGTACTATTTTATTAAATTTACCAGGGATATTTAAATACAGGGTATTACGTGACTTGCTCCGCATACGTCAAAGAACTGAACCAAATAATAGAGAGAATAAGTATGTACAAAATAGTTTTCAGAATATGGGAGCCAGGTCTCACATGCAGTGAGACGAGTACTCACTAGGTTGACTAATTGTTAGACGTGCTGCAGCTTGCACACTTCCGGCAGAATTCGTTCCGATGCATTGGAAAATTCCAGCATCTATCTCCAGTAGACCGTTAATTCTAAGATTACTGCTGGAAGTAATCACATTGAGGATACTTATCTCGTGAAATAAATTTATGTTGTTCTTCTTCACAAGCACCATTGACTTACCCATTAATAATCTGCCAATATGCATTGAATGTGATACGTTCTCCATTCTTAAGCCACGAAATTTTCGGCTCTGGTTTCCCATAGATTTCACATTCAAATTCCAAGTCTTGATTCTCGCTAGCTACCTTATCTTCTGGCTTTTTTAGAAATCTGGGTGGCACTAAGGATGAAAGAACAAGTATATTAGTGATATTGAAATTAGGAAAAGACAAATGGAAAATGATATATTATGAATACCTTGTACAATTAAATCGGCAACTGCATCCAATGTATCTACTTCATTTTCCGCCCGACACTGGTATGAACCGTCATCTATTTCTTGGGCATTATTAATTACAAGACTTGATGCAGCTACTTTCCGGTATCTAAACAATAAAATATATGCTTTTAGTACAAATATTCTCTTTTAGATCTATAAGATTTTTATTGCATCCATTATACACACCTAGAATCAAGAGATGCTAAGTCAATAGCTGTACCATCTTTTAACCACAGTATACTGGGTTTTGGATAACCATTGGCAGCACACTCCAGAGTAACTGTCGATCCTTCAACAACCACTTGCCTAAATGGTTTAGCTATGAAGACTGGTGGTGTATTTTCTTGATCTATGATACAAACAAGTAAGAGATTAATAATATGTATTTCTTAATAGTGATGTAGTTCACATAGTAGCATGTTCTACTGATGTATACTAACCAATATCACTTGTCAGTAAATCTAATTGTGCTTTATTACTCAGTCTATATTGTCCATAACTACTTGCATTACACCTGTATGAACCAATGTCTTGTATGTTAACATCATCAATCTCTAATGCACCTATTAGGCAAAGAAAGAAAATAAGTGAACATTGAAATTCAAAACAACTGTATTCTGCTTGCTGTTAGTATAAAAATTTACCTGATGGTAACACTGTCATTCGACTATCATCAAGTACAAGTGGGTGTTCATCTTTCAGCCACTGTATACTTAGAGAATTGGAGGATGAAGGAAGTGTGCAACTCAAATATGCAATTTGACCTGGATAGACCATTGTGTCTTGAGGTTCCTTTTCAAATCCTGGCAGACCTTTAAAACAAAATTCCTAATATTTTTCCAGTTCTTAGAAATCAATGTAAATAACTAAGTATTAGATACTAACTTGCAAGTTTAATTGTGGCTGTTCGAGACACAATAGATCCAACATCATCTCTAAAAGCTAAACACTGATAACTTCCAAATAGTTCTGGATTACTGCTGGAAACACTATTTATATACAAGGATCCATTTGCTAGCTGAGATCTACAATTAAAGAAAAGAATGAGCATGGATGAAAGATGTTCAAATTTCAATACATCAAATGGAATATAATATTGATATTGAATATTTTTACCGAAAATCGTCCCCAATAAAAGTAAGTGCATGACCATCATCTATTCGCCACTGTATAGTCGGTTCCCCAAAACCACTGAACTTGGCTTCACAATCCAATCTAGCTGCACCTCCCTGCTCCACCACTGCATCTTGTGGCTCGGTAGTAAAATAAAAACCACCTGCATTGGCTGCTGAAAACAAGATCAGCTTGTACTTTTTCGTAATATCAAAATATTAGCATAAAATGATTAAATGTTAGCATATTATGATTATTTTTATTACTAACAAACTGTGATTCACCACCAAAAATTTCAGTAACCTTTGTAACTTACAGACAACAAAGAAGAAATTATATATTCTGATATATACAGTGGAGGATCTATCCCTGCAAGCCAATTATTAAAAATAATGTATCTTTTTGTACTCGAAATTACATCTTCTATCAGATTGTACAGGTGTATATCAAATTCATTGAGAGACACTGCGGCCCAGGTGTGGCTTAGCATGATAAAAAACACCGTCCTCTTTTTTTTTTTAGTATAAGAAGAAGCGTGTAAAAAACGGGTATTCTAGCAGACATCTATCTTGCTAGCCATCATCAGGGTAAATTCGATAGGGGCAGCAGGACTATCAAATTTCGATTGCATCTCCCGTAAGTTACTAAACACGTGCGTAGGCGTTCGCGTAAGTATCGTGATGGTGGATGTTGAAAACTTGTGAGGGTTTACCTAACGAAGATGTGGGATGTCCGTGGTGTTGTATAAATGGGAAGAGGGGATAAAGGGTCGGCAACCCTACATAGGCACCCTTTGGCCCTTTGGCGAGACACCCGAGCCGAGTGCCTAAATTCTCTTTTCCTTCCTTTCTTCCTTTTCTTTTCTTTTCTTCCTTTCTTTCTTTCGTTGGAGGCTTTGCGATCGTCCGATACGACGTACGCAACCGCACGATGCAGAACGATTCAACGTCGTTTTCTGAATAGCCTTTCGCGAGAACAAAGGAATAAGAGAATCTCGACGGAACAATTTTATGGGACGCGATCCGAATGATTTCTAGCGAACGTAAGCTCTCTTACCTTTTAAATTCCACGCAATCGATATGCGCCGCAAGGTATTTTCTACGCAAAGTGAACTACTCGCAGTGATCCATAAAGCGATAATTTGTAGTCGAAATTAGAAATATTTCTATATCAATCTCCTCTAATATGTAACTTTACTATTTTTAACAAAATAATAAATACAGGACCATTAAAAATCAATATCTATTTTTTGTCGAAAAATTGTTGTTTTATCACGGAATTTAATTATAACATTTACACTGTTGATACGCGACTTACTATAAACAAATCATATGCTAGAGAAAAGTGAATTTAAAAATATTTCTAAATCTGGCAAAGAATTACCGTTTGCTGAACAACTGTGCAACGGCGGGAACAAAGAATTTCAAATTTAAAGTAATCACTTGAATGTGGCCGCGGATCCCAGGGATTTAGTATGTGACTTCGCACAGGGTTACAGAGGGTTAATTCATCGATGATATTTTTATTGTTCGGGAATGGCCCCCCATAAATTTCCCTCGAATTATTCACGTCGAAGCCAGCTTCGTTATTTCCATGATAAAACATTTCGCATTCATGCAACACCGATATCGACCGAGCCGAAGAAATTCCATGCGGCTCGTTAAATTCTTTCTCGCGGGATTCTTAAGGCTCTTTATGAAAGAGATACGCATTATACGCAGGACAATTATGAATATTTTCGCGGGCTAACAACCTTCCGGTGTCAAGACCTCGCCTCTGGAACCCTACTTTCTGTAGAATCCGTTACCGACGAACTGGGAGTCTCTATCTCTCTCTTCCTCGATAAATGGAAAATTCAAAAGAACCGCATTGAAACTTAACCTAGACAAAAAGAAATACGGAGAATGTCTACATAGTGGAGTATTGAGACCCCGTATAACTTGTCGCGTCTACGGATACCTAAGGATATCGATCCGATATAAAACTGGATACTTTTTTTTCCGCTTGGCGAGTGAAAGGGACGAGCAATCGATAATTGACGTCTATCAACGACGGAGCCGACTAATTCGATCGACGCTTCCAGAAAATTGAGAAACACTGTTTACGGTTATTGGGTTACAGTTTCACGCTCACGGTGGTCTGTCACCTTTCCGTGCAACCTTCGCGAACGAGCTCGAACACGTCTTCAATGATCGACATAGAAAATTAATTCTCGCCGTCGCTATTTCGGTTGATGAGTTTCTTATTCCGCGCCATCAGGTTTCAAATTTTTACCACCACTGAACCGCAGTCGACTTCACTCGATCGAACGAATTCGAATATCGAGGAAAAGGTAATATCGATTTATTTCGTTCTTTCAATTCTCGAATCTCCCCGCCATCTTTCTCTTTGAAAAATCGTTACGGATTAGTTCCGCTTGGCTTGACAGGTCCGTTCAACAGGCATCGAGCTCGAACAAGCCGACAAATGAAAAAGAGAAAAGGGAACGTGCGAAATTTGGCGCCCGATAGCGCCACGACGGTGCATTCTCAAGGAAAATAAACCGTTCGCCGTCTGACTATTTGATTTATGAGTGCGGGCGACAACCTACCGCACGGCATACCGAAATAGATCAAGAGGAGAACCATTGCGGTGTGTACGGCCGAGGTAAATCTGACGCGGGAACAACCACTGCACCTTATTTCGTACAGGTCGCTCTATAAATCGTCCCATACAACTATAACGATGTCTTTTCTCATCAAAATGTTGGTTAGAAACAAATATGTAGTTGTTTTTCGGAAATTTGAAATTGCCACTAATTTTCGAAGTTCAATGAGGGCGCGCTAGTCTAACCAAAATGGCGGCACATTCATGAAGATAAATTTTTCAGTTATCCAGCGAAACACTTAATATTTTCTTTTTTAATTTCAGGTTCTATTATCCTTATGGAATTAAAGACAATATTTGGGTGTACAATTGAAAGAAAATGCATTTAAGAATGTTTTCTCTTTAAAATAAAAATAATTATTTTATTGCATAAAACTATGTGTAAAGGTATACAAGTCTAAAAAATTTAATTCAAATGAAAAGTAATTTTACATTGCTGTTATCTTATTTAACATTTTTACTTTAACGTTTCAAGTAGTCGGAGTAATTAGAGAAATTATGTAAGTCCAAGTAGAACATGCATTTCAATGCTTAGACTGATAACGATAAGACCAACGAATATATAATTTATGTCGTTTTACCTTACGACTACAATTATTTAAAAGACGCAACACAATAATTTTCCTTTAAATTTTTATTCGAGTACGAATTTTTTTATTTCGTCTCAAATTATTCGACACCCTATAAGCAGGGTGTTTGTCAGACATCGGTTTATACGTCTTGTTTAGTAGCATAACGGGAGCGGAAGAGAGAAACAGTGGAGGGAGGACGTAAGTACCGCGTACAAACTTACAACGAGTCTTGAAGTCGCTATCTCGGACGAGCTAAATGTATCGAATAATTTCCTGCAGATAAGGTTCACACGATCGATGCAGGAATCGTTTCACGATGCAAAGTGTTTTCTCGGGGCTCGTCGAACGATTACACTTCGGTAAAAATGCTTAGAAAGTAGTGGTACTTTCTCCTTCTACCGGTAAACACACCTTTTTCATGAATTATCCCTAAAAAAGAGACAACTAAATCGTGCAACCGCAATTAGGTAGTCGATGTTCAGTTATTTCCTTTGTTTCAGACTCGAGAGACGCGCAATTGGAACATATATACGTTCCACTTAAACAAATACTACTATTCGAGGAAGTTATCGTGCCATCATCGGTATCTAACACGATTTAAAACCATCACTTCTGCTAGGATACTACGAGAATTAACATTATTCCTGATTAAAAACATATTTGATTAAACCTACCTTCAAACTTTAACTCTAGTATCAACAATGATATATCTATTCTCATTAGAAAAAATATTTCTCATTGACGAAAGCAGTCAAGTAAATCTTGGACTGATTAAAACGTATACTAGTCCTACTTAAACATACTTAAAGATACATTCTTTTCTTTCAAACGTAACTATCGCCTCATTATGAAATGTGTTGCCAGAATAACTATTGGTAGCGATTGTGTTATCGGAAATTGACCTTCCTTGTTGCATCCGAGTACTGATCACCGTGCCTGTTCTATGTGCAATATGCGTCTTCCAGCGTTAATAAATCCTCGAGATTTTTTGTACAGCACGAATTAATTCGTGGGGCGAGTTTGCATGCCCATGATGGAAGTCGGCAAGGGAAGGAGGGAGAATGTTGAAAAACGTGGTAAAAGTACTCGACATGTGACGAACAGACCGTGAAGGAAGGCAAGGTATACGTATACACCGTGGCACGACCGATATACGGGGTGTCACATAAATACTGATAAAATCGGTGCCTCCAAGGGAGATGAAGGATATTACGATCCCTCCTACGACAGAATCAATTAATCGTTCGCGACAGTTGGGGTTGCAGGGAGCACACGACCCGGCGTCGGCCCGAATAGAAGGAAATCTAGGCTTGACTTTGGCGATCGATAAATGAATTCCACGAGCCCAGTGTCTCATCCGTCTTTCTCTTATCTTCTTCGTACCGTGACTGTTGCTACTTCCGTTCCAGGCATACGCTGTTCCGCGAAACGTTCGCGAGAAAACGAGAATTGGAGGAATGACACCCTGAAAGGATAACGAAAGCATGCGACAGGGTATAGCAGTAATGGAATTGCCAACGTGATGCAACCGCCAGTGAACGTGATACCTTTGTAAGGAGAAGAAAAAGCAATGCGACCGGGTTTACAAAACTAACAACCTCGCACTACCGGCTGAAACCAACAACCCTAAATTGCTTTGCCCATGGATTTGTGAAATCCTAGCTCCCATGTTTCCATGTTCTTGTAAGGCAGTACTTTATCTTTATTTTTAGTCTAATTTCTAGTTTTTATATGCTGAATCTTTAGTCCTTATCTTTTGAGTACTCATTTTTAATCACTTAAAGAATTTTTATTTTTTTTTAAAAGATCGTGATGTTTTCAATTCTGCGTTATTTTGAAGAGAAACTCTGAGGATTGCCGATCAATTTCGGATCACCGAGGGGCCGAGGTGGGGCTTGCATGTCGAAATCAAATTAATCGAGGCCCATTCGTTGGGATGCGGGGAGTGTCTTAGGTAAATCACCCTATACATCAATATGCACGCGCGTATGCCGCGTGGGCGCCGACCATTAAGGTGTTGTTACGACATCGGTCGCACAGTACACGCGTTTGTAAATACCACTTTACAGAGAACACATTTAAACGCGGTTGTGTTGCCCCGATCGTGTTCCGTATTTGGGCTACCAGTGTCAGAGTAGATCTTCATGTGTCGAATTTACGCTACAAGCAAGCCCTTATACGAACACGGTTCCAGTGATGATAACGAAAACAGTTCTGAAAGTGGCAAAAGATCTGTTGGAGAGAGCATTAGGTGTTACTTTACTTTCATGAACTCCGTATTTCATACAAATGTATATTTTCATTTGCAGAATCCTCCATCGCAAAGAGTTCTCAAGACTTCGAGTATTGCAGTTTATAATGACTCGATGGAAGGGCCAATGTGTTCCTCTTCGCTTCTTTTTTCGAATTATCGGACCGTAGGTGATCAATCAGTTCCACTAGGTGAACTGGCGCGAGTTCTTCTGGAGGAAAAATCGGTACGAAATTGGTCTACGAGGAAAGATCAATGAACTGAAATCAGGAGCTAACGTCGATGTTGAACTTATCATGTTCTGTTTGTTTGGGCCCATAATTGTTCTGCAGGCGAGCTGCGAGTCGGTAGTGCCGTATCCCAGACAAAGCTAACTGGTTTATTTGAGGAAGGCACCCTTTTAAGACCCCTTTCATTGTTTGAACGCTTCACCACCACGATGAGCAGGAAATGGATCTTTATATCTAACTAGACGTGCGTATATGTAATAATGAAAAGTAAATAAAAAGGATAATAAGAGGAATGATGCTTGCAGAAAGAGCACTACGAACATCCTTAATTTCTACAAACGTCGTTCTATTAGGTATATTTACAAAACACTAAGTAAGCAAAATGGTTGTGAAACCGTATGTGCTCAAGTAGATCAAAGAAGTTTTCAAAAATTGTTATTATTCTGAAATAGAATCCTATTTCATCAAAAAGCAATCTCAAATATTTCATAAAATTGTTTGTCATTTTAAATATATGTAGCCCCTTTAAGTAATGACGCCGGACGTTTAGTAGATGCATTTTCTATCATGATAAAATCGCAAGGAGAGGCTTGCCGCGTTGTTGGAATACTTTGCTCGAGTGTTTGACGTAAATGCTTCTAGCGGTGCAACTTCTTTAATGGTGTACTCTCATTTCGAGGAACGAAATGATCACCTTTTAAAACCTCCGTCTGAATTTGCAAATTTTTCAGAACTAATAATCAGTAATCATTTCTAGCAGTATTTCTAACACGAGAAATTCAATAGTAACATTTCCGTAATTAAAAAAGCCTGTTAAATAGAACGACCCAATTCATAAAAACAATGAAATTAAGTGGAACATTTTTCTCGGCACCGAGAACAGATTGTAAAGTCGACTTATACTTAATCAAAAATTGATTTAAATAGGTAATGACAAATATGTTAAAAATATTATAATTCCTCTAGTATTTGACTTACGCCGTGAACACAATTTTTTTAGTTTCTTTATCATTTCCAACTATGCTATCCCTTTGGGGATTCCATTGTATATTGAGCATAAAACTTCGTCGTGAAAAAAGAATTTCTTTGTTAATGAGACAATCCCTTAATGAGTCTGTGCTACGGAGGACACAGAGATTATTATATTTGTGTACACTGGACCAGGGTCTAGAACAATGGTCCCTAGCCCTGCCTTCTACCTCTCCCAATTCGTCGTTACTTTTACCAAGGGAGCTGTACTGTCCTCGTTATTGCGACAGTATTGTCAAGGGATACTGTCCAGATCGTTGCAATCGGAAGTACACCCCGAATCACCCCCTTACATGAGATAACCTCCTCTGCATCAATAATAGCCACCCAGGGGTGCAGTGTCTCTCAACTTAATTTTTATAATAAACGTAAATCACCAAAATTTACATCGTGAATTTTGGCAAACGTTATTCATATACCTAATACCGTGCCAAAATCCTTCCTTATAAACATTTTCCTACGACATTCGCTTTCATTCATCATTCCATGTACGTTGTTTTCATTTGGCACTCGGAGCGCCTATCGTAAACGGCTCGCTATTTAATTCAGAGTCGTACGGTGGCGAACGATCTAGCGAAACAACAGTTCGCATAATAAAATATTCGTTCGAAAAGTTAAGATATTCGCTTCGCATCCCTACGCGCGTCTGCAACAGTTAATCGTTACCGGAATCCCGTACGAATCTTGACACATCGCGGTATTTAATCGTTATTCTCACGGTGAAGCGGCTCGCGCGATTGTTGAGCACGGGTCCGAGACTGTTTTCCATGGCGTAATCTCCGGCGTTAAGATATTAGCAAACAGAAAATCGCCGAATGGTCTCGTAAATATTTGCCTACTACTAACGATGGGGCAAAACGCAAACAGTGGTAACCGTGAAGCGATACCATATTTCCCAGATTTCCACGTTCATCGATAAAACGCCGAACGGAGCGCGACGTGAGCTTTATCACATTCTTCTCCGGGATCGCGAACCCGTTTCGACGATATATCCGCGAGTGACAATGCTGTCCTGCGCAGACACCAGTCTCGTTTGTACAATATACAATCACCTGCAATTTAAATTTATTTTCACAGGAGCGCAAGCTTCTTGACAGAATCGACGACGCAGAAATTTTGGTATGATGAAAATGGTATTGAATGAGAAGTTCGATGAATGATAGTATATGGGGAACTTACCCGATACGACGAATGTCAACAAAGCCAACGGGACAGCAAGAGTACGCGGCTCCATTGGGCCAGCGGGTGTCACAGACTCCGACGCGTACAAAAACCCAGCGTAATTTCTTCACGCGATCGCTGCACCAGCATACAATGTCCTGTCCTGCGAACACATGCCAATTCCTTTGGCTCACCGTCACCCGTCAAACGATCCTTCGTATCTCGCATTCGTGAACCTCATTCCCGCACCACACTGTCGCAAACCCGACGATAGAACATGGCTAAAAGACGGCGGGCGGTTATACACCTCCGCATTGTCTCGAGTCGTATGACAATCTGACTCGAAGCGCCATTTTGTGGGCCCTTGCGAACAGAACGCTTCGAACGAGAAATCGTCGAACTAACAGGTGGTTTGATCTTTCTTTTATACCGACAATGGACTTCGAATTTTGCAACTTTTATACATATTCATATGCATTTCTCTACACTTCAAATTAATTTATGCAAGAAAATTAATATTTTACCCTTATTTTGTATGAAAATCAAGTAAGTAATTTCCAAATGATTTCTCGTTTGAGTACATTGAAACATTTAAATAAAATATTCAAATAAAGGTTATTATTAGAGTATAGGAAACTTTTACGTAAAGATAACTGCCAGAATTCTTTATTGAAGCAACTTACAATCAATATTTTTTCAATCTGAAACGGTTCTTGTTCTAATTAAAATTTATTCCCCATGGAAGAAGTAGAGACTCGGTGATTGGATCAAGCAATCTTCTAATCTAAGAATACATAGCTTTGTTCATGGTGGCGGTATTAAGCGTCCTTCTGAGTTGAGGTTATGTTTCTGTTGCATTAAAAGAAATACATAAATAAATGTTCATGTAGCCGTCAAGTGCATATATTTTTACCATTTCATTGAGTTATTTTTGTAAAGACGTTACGGTGAGTTGAAAATTCAAAATGGGAATTTAATTACAACATTCCAAGTTAATATAAGTTATTACCTATCCGGCTTATGTATACTAAATTTAGTAATTACATTGTTTTTATGATAGAAGTTCGTCACCGAATCACTTTTAATGTGATGCAAGTGAAAATTATAATGTTATACTAATAATTACCAGGAAGAAGTGATATCAATAATTTGATTACTGCCATAGATCATTTTAAAACTAACAAAATGTCAGGGGGCATGCTTTATGGAGGAGATGAAATTGGAGCTTTGGTATTTGACTTGGGTCATCATTCTTTGAGAGTTGGTTATGCTCAAGAGGATACCCCAAAAGCTGAAATTCCTGCTGTGGTAGGCGTAGGAGAAGATGGAAATTGTACAGCTACCAAAACAGAACCTATGGACATCGATGACAAAAAGCCGGATAATAATATCACACAATCTGGGACCAAATATTATATTGATACTACTATATTACATGTTCCACGAAAGAATATGGAAGTTGTAAGTTACATGAAAGAGGGTATGATTGAGGATTGGGATCATTTTGAAAAGGTAACAAAAATATATCTTTAATTCAAAATTTTTAGTTTTATATAATAAATAAAATAAAACTATAATTAATAGGTTTTAGATTATACTTACTCCAAAGTAATTCAGTCAGATGCAGAATATCATCCAGTATTGTTTTCTGAATCACCATGGAATGTTCGTAGTAAAAGAGAAAGACTAACTGAATTAATGTTTGAAAAGTACAATGTACCAGCATATTTTTTGGTAAAGAATGCAGTACTTGCTGCTTTTGCAAATGGTAGAGCTACTGGTATTGTTGTTGACAGTGGGGCAACACATACTTCTGCTGTACCTGTTCAAGATGGTTTTGTATTAACACAAGCAATAGTTAAATCCCCTCTTGGAGGTGACTATATTAGCATGCAGTGTAGGCAATTTCTTCAGGTATGAGCATATTTAAAAATACTGTTTTATAATTTAAGAAAATTAAATAATAATATTCTTTAAATAATAACAGGATAATGATATAGACCTGTCTCCTTCTTATATGGTGGGCAGTAAAGAAGTTGTTAAGGATCATGACAAACCTCGGTGGGTTAAAAAGAAAGGTTTGCCAGAAGTTACTAAATCCTGGCATAATTATATGGTAAAAAAACTTATCCAAGATTTTCAAGCCACTGTATTACAAGTATCAGAAACTCCATATGATGAGAAAATAGTTTCCACAATTCCTGCAGTCCAGTATGAATTTCCAACTGGATACCATCAAGTATATAAAAGAAATATTTATTACTAACATTACAATTATCTACATAAGTACTTCTATTTGACAAACAATAATATTTCAAGGATTTTGGAAGTGAGAGATTTCGTATACCGGAAGCTCTTTTTGATCCTAGTATGGTGCAAATGCGGGGTGGTATGGTTGGCAATACTATGCTAGGAGTAGGACACATTGTACAAACCAGTGTCGGTATGTGTGATGTTGATGTAAGGCCAGCTCTATATGGAAGTGTCGTTGTTACAGGCGGAAATTCATTCATTCAAGTACGATGAAACTATTATGATTGTATAATGCTTTAAAAATATCTTGATCACGTTTGCTTAAATTTATTACGTTTGCAGGGCTTCCCAGAGCGTTTAAATAGAGACCTGTCTATGAGAATACCGTCTAGTATGAGATTGAAATTAATTAGTGTGAACGGCTGCGCTGAACGACGATTCGGAGCTTGGATCGGTGGATCTATATTAGCTTCGATTGGAACTTTTCAGCAAATGTGGATTTCCAGTCAAGAATACGAAGAGAGCGGAAAGAGTCAAGTAGAACGAAAGTGTCCATAAATTAATAAGTTATTTTCATTTACCTTTGTCTTTATAATGTCGTTCATATTTGTACAAACATTTCCTTGAAAGTTTCTTTTCTTAACAAATAAGTTTGAAAGATCACGTTTACACAGATTAAAAGATACATATACAGTGAAAATTTTCACATTTTCTGAGATTCGTTTAAAAGTAATGCATCTTAGATCTTGACCTAAGATAAGTATATTTTACTTATAAGTGATATTGAACAATGACATGTAAATTATACAGTCAAAGTGAAAGTTTTATTTATTATCGATGCACCACATAAACGCAATAAAATTTTATAAGAAATGGTGTATACAAAGTTGTATTAGAATTTTTATAAAAACTTACCGTGGAAAATACAAATCTTTAACATTGATGTGTATGCTGTATCCTTTTACCACAAGTATCTTTTGTTGAAGTAAAGCTGAACTCTCAAAGAACACTACAGCAACGTATAGTTTTGCTTTGAAAGTGTTTCTTCCTTGTCATTATTCGTGATGTGCCACAGTAAAGACTGTATGTGAATAATATATGACTAGAAGGTATAATTTGAAAAGAAACCTTTAATTTAAACATAGCTAATGAGCTTTGTATTGATGGCGTTGTCACAAGATCAAAGCAGGCAGTACAATTTGCACTAATGATGAAGTAGATGAAGTTCGTACTAGACTTTGAAATTAGTCTGAAATATAGATGAAATTCAAATTGGTTTGGAGTGCTGCTACAATTCAATATTAAGAATCATTTGGAAAACGGCTATACGCTATTTGCTAAAGCATGTTCATAGTGGCAAATGAAGTTTAAAGTGTCCAAAGAATGTTACTTTCACAAACTAGTTTTTAAAAATTAAAATATAATGAATGTTGAAAACTATATATTCATAAACCTGTTTGTTCTCAAATTTGTTGGACTTTATCCAATAAATGTTTTAAGATATGCTATATGCATTAGTTCCGTTATACTTATAGTTATACCATTAGTAGCATACGTTAATGAAAATCGCGATAATCTGAACGATCTTTTGGAAACAAGGTTGGTTGTAATTAATAACATTAATTTATGCTGAATTAAATCAGTAATCACTATTTCTTTGCAGTTCTACTTTACTGACAATATTGCTTGGTATATTAAAGTCCTTAATCTGGTTTTTTAAGAGAAAAAAATTGGAACTTCTTATTGACTTCATGCTAACAGATTATTGGAGATTAGGAGAAATTAGTGTTTTTAAACACTTACAGGAATATGCAATGTAAATGATTCTTAGTATTGAAAAGTGTTGTACATTATTTAAATATATTATTTTTAATAAACTGTTTCAGGCGTGCTAAAAACGTTACGAGGGGATATCTATTTTTAATATTTAATGCTTTACTACTTTTCTTCAGTGTGCCTATCATTGATATAATTACTAATATAATTTTTGCTTCGAGCAATAGTACAACTGTTCTAAAAAATTTTCCCTTTGTTGCAATGTATCCTTTGACTTTTTATAACTTTCCGTACTATGAGGTATACTTTGCCATTTTTATTTTTATTGTAGATATATTGTTACAAAATCCAATTTAATTATATGTACATGTAGATAGTTTATATATCTCAAATGATAGCAACAAGTATTTGTGGTTTGCTGATTCTTGCAACTGATACTTTAATTGCAAGTGCTTTGCTTCACACATGTGGCCATTTTCAAATACTTAAAGCGAATTTAAAGCAAGTAGACTCAGATATTTACTGTGTACGTATAACATCATTTATGTTACGCCCCAATTAAACAACGAACTAAAAAAATATAATGTCTTATAGTTGAATAATTTAAAAAATAATTCAGAAAGCATAAGTGCAATTTCATATAGAATAAAGATTCAAATATCGCACATTATTAAGCATCATCAAGTGATACTTTGGTAAGTTAACTTAATACTTGTATGCAAGTTAATTTCTTATTTAGTCTAATAAATTTAGGTTTTGTGATAATATGGAACAAAATTTTCATCTGATGCTGTTACTGCAAACTCTGACCAGTAGTCTTATATTCTGTTTTGTCGGTTTACAAGTTTCTACAGTGAGGACAATTTTAAAATTTCTTTGAATATAGAGTATATCTTGCTAATTATTATAGACTACTCTGATTATAGACGTTAATGGATCAATCTAAGTTAATGAAATACGGTTCACATTTAATAATGGCAGTGTTCCAATTACTGCTTTTCTGTTTGCCTGGGGATATGTTAATCTCTCAGGTAAAATGAATTCCAAGTTAACGTGAATCATATTATTCTATACAAAATAATATTTTTAATTTGAAACTATTACTTCTTCTAACAGAGTAGTGACATACGTCAAGCTGTATATTCTATACAATGGTACAGAGTGTCAAATTTTATTAGGTGTGAAACATGGATGATCATGTTACGTTCGCAAAAACCTAGTTACATTACAGCAGGGAAGTTATACATTATGCATTTAGAAAACTTCAGTGCGGTAAAAATTGATTTATATATCTACGTATAAAAATATATAAAATTTTTAATGTTATGATACTGCTTGTGATGTACAAACGTTACATACATTATTTTTATACATTTTCCAGACTCTCAGTACTGCGGTATCATATTTCATGATGCTCCGTAGCTTTGGTGTGGAAGCTTAAGATCAAGAATTGATTTTTATAATTAGAAATATTTGACGAATAACTATATTATATACAAACGTTGAATGGTCAAGTATCCTGTTGTACACTCATTACATGTACGCACCCCAACCAAAATACATTTGACAAAGATTATCTAAATTTGTTGCTTCCAAAATCAGATGATTTGTTTGTCCTTCAACGCTCAGATTTAGCGCAATGTTTTCTAATTTCTTTCCATGGGATCGAATCAAGCCCTTTAATCGCTGTTCTATATTCTTTATGTGCTCCACAGCCTAAAACATTGATATTGTATTTTACGCTATGCAATTCGTAGGCTTACTGTGTCTTTACCTTTTCATTTGTTTTTTCACCTCCCTCGCATGTTTGATTTTTATTCCAGCTGACAAGTGGATCATAAACAAACGGTGTGAGTACGCTTAATAACGTACTAGATTGTTGTCGAAGAACCCTCATAGTAGTCTCACAAGCACGTCTAAATGGTCCCTCAATTTTTAATGGCCCCATAGCGTCCACCATGTTATGCGTTAAACGAAATGGTACTCGCTCTGGCCAATCAAATAATTCTCCCTGATAATTAAGATTCGATTTTGTAAATATCCAATCGTTATTTATAATGAGCATATGTATAGTATTTAAATTGCATGATGCCTGTACCCTGTTGAATAAACAGTTGAAATCCACGTGCACACAATCACCACATTTAGAATCATATAATATATTCTCCCCATGCCGATCTCCTAAGCCAAGGATATATCCCACCATGGACATTACTGCTGTGGTTCGAATGTATGCGGTACGCGCCTCATACCTATTTTACGAATTTACTATGTTTTACGCCGAAGTAGTAAGTTATTATATTCGATGTATGATTAATTCAAATTTTACCATCCGTATGGATCAGGGAATGTAAGACGAAACCAATCACCAAGAACAGAAGGATGTCGCGGCAGAAGTTGTTCTAGGAACACTTTTCTCTTCTTCTCCAGAGGATCTTTTAATGCTGTAATTCATCAATCAGATAAGTAATTTTGTTCTAATCATAAGATATTCTTAAGAGATCACTACTTACCGCATAACATGCTTCTGAGTTCTCTATTTGAAGTAGCGATACCCCTTTCTTTATACAAATTAATTATGACCGGCCTAAAGCCTACTAGATTTGGTACCCATTCTATTAAACCACATTCTTCATTTAAGGGTACTACACTCTGAAGGGAAAAATATGTTTGAGAAATTACGTATCTCTCATATTTTTTGTAAACTTACATATGTTCGAATGTACAGCCTCCTTTGGCGAGATTCTGGGTCGTTCTGTAGATACTTGTTTACTATGTCATTGAACTCCATTAATCTGAAATCCCTGCGTAAATCGTCCTTTGGTTTACACATGAATAGGTACTTTTTACCATCTGATCCTATCAACGTAATGCGTCGTGGTCTCTGGAGAGACGGCATAACAGCTACATTTTCTTCTATTCCAGATATATGCACCCAATTTCTAGATAATAAATAGTACTAAGGGATGTTATATTTAATTTTATACAAATTTATTTACTTACGATGAAAATGGATTATGGTTCTCTAGTGATACACCTTTAGAGGGTAAATGAAGCTGCTTAAATTTAGTTGTTGGCATCATAATTGGGCTGAAGTCTTTAGTCGACAATAAACGAGGTAGATTTCGCGATAAGTTGCTGACTGTAGTGTTCAGGACACCCTGTTGCAAAATCAATAAGGTAAATAATACTTCAGTAGACTAAACAGAATGCATTCTTTACTCACATCCGGTATTGATTTATTAGACAACTCAATGAGTCTCTCCCACAATTTGTGGAAGTCCTTGATGAGTTTCAGCATCTCTCCTGTTTTTAGTTTGGAATGATTTAGAATCGCTTGACAACGTCTTTGTCGCGCAGGATAAGAGGACTGGAAAAATATATCTATTCAATATCCATTTAAGTCGTTTGCAATTTAAGAACTCACATTAATAACTGATGCCATCATCCATAAGCAATGTTGAGGATAAGCAAAAATTAACTTCACTACTATCGTATGAAGAGTATTTTGCACTTCTGTCGATGGATGGCATATTCGAGATACAAGTTGGCTGAACGCAGTCAGCCACATAAATATCGGTAGTCGTTCTTGGTACACTTCTATATTGTAAAAATCAGTAATTAATATTTTTCTAATTTTCTAAACTTTACTTTTATACCTACCCATGATTTTCGTCATTTTTAATAACGCATCGCGTCGAAACTTTTCAATTTCATCGTTTACATAATGGTTGGACCGTGACGTTACACGAGAAGCAAAATCTAGCCAGATAGTCAACATTCTCGGCATAGATTGATGAATATATTTGCAACCATACTGAAGCGATTTCCCATAGAAATTCATGGTATGCACTTGTAAATCCCTAGAACAGTTTTGCCTGATTAAATTACTTTTCCATAACTATTTTCGCGTAAAATTCAAGATGATATTACCGTCCTTTCTTGTCCTTTTCTTCATCAGACAACCTATCTATAACGGATTCATAATACTGAGCACAGGAAAGTAAACTTTTCTCCCATTCTCTCCAAACCTCGATAGACTCTTTATAATTCATAATATTAGCATCAGTATCTACGTTCACAGTTTCATCATTGTATTTTGCATACAGAAGTTTCGCCTGTAGATAAATGAAGATTAATATAATATGAACACTTAGTACTAGCTTAATCTGTTGCATGCAAACCTTTGCACATTGTTTCCTTTCTTCAACGCATTCTGAAGATGACAATGATCTGTAGTATGTAGATGGTTGGAAACAGTTTGAGAAGCATCGTTTTAATGTCGTGAAAGCATCTTCTTGACAGCCTTTTTGCCAATACAATTGAGCCTGTTCAATGTAAAGCTGTTGTAACGGGCAGGAATCACTAGCTGAGAGAATATACATGTATGCTTGTTGATGAAGTCCTCTCCTAACAAGACAAAACAATTTTAAGATACGGGAAAAAAGAAAATGATTCTAATTCATTCAACAAAATTCGTACTTCCTCGCAATTTTGGCGCTCTTGAGCCAAATTTTTCCAATTTCCTGTTTAAGAACAGAATTGTCTCTGTCATTGACTTGTTTATTTAATTGAACTGCTAAGTCTAGAGTGGCTCTACGCATGCTTAATACAAATTCCACTCCACGAGAAGATCTAACAAGCTGACCACGCTTCTCCCACTCTTCGAATATCAGTGGAAGCTGGTCTACGTTCGTCATCATCGTGGACACTGCCTTATCGAACTCATTCAATATGTGCAATCTGTTTTGAATCATAAAAAATTTCAATGTGATATTCCATAAAGTTTTCTAACATTAAAATCACTTACTTCATAATGTAGGAGTAACATTGTTGGTAAGCTCCGGGGCGTGATGCATCTTCCAATAGCATTACTAAGTTTTGTTTTAATGATAATAAGTCTGGCTTTATGCCTTGCTTAAGATCTTCTAAAAGACTATGTTTTATGTTCTTCTGTGGAGTATCATCCAGTCTGGTAAAATGAGCTAATCTCCAGAAAGGCTCATTTTCGATCATTAGTGGTTCCAATTCTGGTCTGAAATGAAAATAAAATATGTGTTAAATGAATTAATTATTTAATATTTTTATATAATCACCTGCTGCTCAAAACTCCTTCGGTAATATGTTTCGCTGTGAATGGCTGGTCAAGACCAAGATAGCATTGAATCATACCTTGTAGATAGGTATGTTTTAATGCTTTCTTTTGAGCTAGTCTTTCGTAGCATGTAGCTGCGTCCTGTAAATTTAATTATTTATAAATACAGGAATATGAATATCATCAAACATAAATCCTGTTACCTGAAGCTGCCCATTAACTTCATGAGCCAAGATTAATTGTTGAACTGTTGGTGTGTGATCTTGAGAAGCTAGTATACCAGATATACCATCTGGCTCATCCAATTGTGCATATATTTTCTAAAATAAAAAAAATAACATTAAAACTTTCTAGAATACTATCCATCAAAGGTTTACTTACAGCTAGCAGTCCTCCTTCCATGGGTTCAGACAACCCTTTATTGGATGAAGCCATGTACTTCTCCAAATACATTAGAGCTCTATGATATTCTCTAGACTGATAACAACCTTCAGCCACTATCAGCGAATCCAATTTTTTGCAGAAGTCTAAAATATTATTACATATCAGTAGTTATATGAACATTTGACATTTAATAATTCATATTAAATGACCTACTTTCGACTGCTTTATATTTATGACTACGATCCAGCCTTTGCTCCCACAACCATCTTTGTAAATGATCTAATACTGAAAATACGACCTGTCAAAAAATTGAAAACCAATTATTCAAAGAACGACAACAATATTGTTTTATTAGATTTATATACCTGTGCACAACGCGTGCGTCTAGTTTCCTCTGAAATTCTTGTGTCATCTGCTTTAATGCTGTGTCCATTTCTAAGAGGTCGGTGACGGGACAATTCAGAATCAAGAGTAGGCTTTTTCCTGACATCAATTATTGTCAACATTTCCTCTCGTATTTTTATGTGTTCTTGTTCTGTGCCATTTGTTATGATGTACGCTGGTAAAGAGAAATTACACGTATATGACAGAGGTTTCTCAAATTATCTTTTTCATCTACTTACACACAACATGTGGCAGACAAAATGTTAATATTTTTATGTCCCTTTTCAAGGCTAATTTGCACGCACGCAGTACACTATTGAGCCTTTCATCGTGAATATTTTTGAACATACTACAGAGCCAACTATATGCCCAATTTTCAACAGATGAACCAGCTTCAGAACTACAGGAACAAAATCAGACATCAATATAACGCAATTTACAAGAAATCAAGATTGCATTCAGTATTTACCCATAAATAGGATGAGGAAACATTTTGTCGTCACTCACGGCTGCTATTTTGTAATGTGACGTCAAAAAGGGAAAAATGATTTGCCTCGTTGTCAATGGTAAATTGTTCCATAGTTCACTGTTTTTACCTTGGGGTGTAATCTCGTATGCTTTTAAAATTTCCTATATGAAAGTACATATTTTCAAAAAGAAGAAAATACATATATATATATTTATACATAATGATTATACACTATTAAAATAGAGACCTGAATGGCAAGTGAGAAGCAATCCATACTGTGACTACTGTTTTGCATTTGAAAGGCTCGCACATGTTCAAAGAGCATAGCACAGGCGAATTCTTCATTCATATCGGAGATAAATTTACAATCATCTATAATTAAAATAATATTATTATAAATACGTTAGATTCTTATTGTATTCTGATAATAGTACCTCTAGAGATTATTCGGCGTGGTAAAAGACTCGGTTCAATGGCACCTAATTCGCCTAAACATTCTCCGTATAATAAGCGTATATTTTCATCTTTATGCTGACATCCAATTAACAACGTATCTAACAACTAAAAAATTATTAATTTATACCGTTTGTGATCATTACATCTATGATTTCATCAGGTAATTTTACCTCAACTATGAGCGGATGAATATCCGTTTCAGTCAGAATCATTTGATTTAATTGGCTACGATGTTCTGCCAGGAATTTTTGCAAATACGTTAAAGCTCTAGACCTTACTTCATCTGTTTCATGTGTGATACGTTTCAGCCATAATTTTAGATTTGCTTCAAAACCTTTGGGTCTGAAAGAATAAAATATAATCAGTAAACGGAATATTTTATATTAGATACGTGTGAAATATATTGTGCTTACCTGGCTTGTAAAACGCGCGCCTTAATTGCAGTAGCAATTTCGTCAGGAATATCTACATCGTCTATGAAGAATAATTCTGCAGTGTGATTGGAATCTTCTTCATTGCATGCGATAACGAGGAACTTCAACATGGCAATGATTTTTTCAGGATAAATGTTTAACAATGATATTAATGATATGCATATAGTTGGAAGGAGCGGACCTAGTTCTTTAATAGTTATACTGGAAAAGTAAAACAATAATAATGTTGTAATGTACATTGTACGATATCATGTTTCATTTCACATACTTATGAATGAATGCGTCCCATGCATCGCATAGAAGAGGCCCGAATCCTGGTCTCTTGAATGCTAATGAAGTTCTCAAAGTGGCTAGGATTTTATATCTTAACGGACTTAAATATTCTGGCCCCATTAATCTCATTAATGCAGCCAATGACGCTAGTGCAGATTGCTGCGTGTACTCATCTGATTTTGAACCAAGTTTAATGTCAAAATTTACTAGTATACCGTGCAAACGTAAATTCAAATAAGATTTCTGCAAACATTTTAATTTATTTTTGTATTATATTACAAACTTTTATTGTAAATATTACTGGAGATGTAAACTTACAATTCCTTTATGTGTAATATAATTTTTTTCCGAGCTGCTATCGTAATCAGAAATGATTTTTAACAATCCAATTACTTTCTCAGGAGATTCATGAAAATTTAACATAAATTCCTCAAATATACCCTGTAAATTATATTCGTAAAAAATATTAATATTCAATTTTAATAATATACTATTTTTATAGACTTATTTATATATTACCATAAATGATTGTCTTGTGAGTACAGATAAATTCATTTGTGTAATATTAGACACTAATCTTAAGCATTCTGCAGCAGTAGCGAGAGACATATTTAAAAATGCGTAACTGCAGATGTACTGAAAAAAGTAATAATAATTACTATATTGTTGCCAGGATAGATATCATTTTTGCACTTCATATACTTACAGGAAAGTATTCTTTTAACATTTGTTTTTCATCCATACTGACTAACTCCGCTATGTCACGCAATAGAGTTTTTACATTTGGTGGATCAACGCCGAAAGAAAGTAAAAAGCTAACTGCATAATGACCGTCTTTGCGTAATAATTGCCGTGAACCCTCGTATCCAATGCACTTCGCAACACGGTGTATCGACGTGGCCACATTGTAAGAATATTTTATAAAATTGTGTACTGCACATTGCATTATGACCTGAAATTAATAACATTATAGGAAATCACTACATTTTAATTTATAATTTTCGTATATGTACCTTAAGAAAATCTTTCTTATATTTAACATATAACACTTTGGTTGAAACGTTCAATAATTTAGCATAGTTGCTATAGGCAGTTGTAGCAAACGCTACTGAGGCCGGAGATGATGTAGAGTATAGTATAGAGATGAGAAATAAGTTCAAAATTTGTCTCTCGGCAGTATACAACTGAATACTGAAAATAATTAATTAATAATTCGTTTTATCGAAATTTAAATTGTTTCAAATTTACTTTACCTTGCAAAATTTCTAGCTGTAAGTAGTACAGTTTCCTGAAGCGCATGGTTCGAATTTTCCAGAGCTTTCATAAGTGCATTTGCCATAGTATTAATTATTAAATCGACAAATTCATCCAATGAAGCAGGTACATCGTATTCTATAGATACAACAGACTTCTTTGCTACATTTATTTCATTATTTAGTATTCCTTTGATTGCCGTGGCAATATTAAAGCGAGTTATGGAGTTTTCGTCTTCTATGTACAAACACCACACTTTTGTAATTTCATGTTTATTAAATGAATTTATATGATTCGAAAATGATAATATATTTTTGGAAATGCATAAACGCACTGAATGAAACTTTGATGATAACAGGCTAAAATATGAACTCAAAAGACAGTCATATTCGTTTGAAACATAATAGACATAAGGATTTATATCGCTTTTAACATTGTCAGTACAACATTTACATTGTATTTTCCATTTTGTATTGTCTGCTTCCCTAGAAGGAAAGTATAATATATTTATTAATCTGTACTTCTAAAAAGAAAGGTCAAAACATTACCTGACAAAGTCTGCATGCCCAGATAAGTAGCAACTTGTTTTACCCAATACATTTACAAGTTCTTCATGGACATTTTCTTTTTTCGACTGCAATGCAGGTTGAAGAATGTATCTTGCAATATCTTCAAATTTAGTTTCCCCGTTTTTGAGAAGCAGCACACTATTTCTGTAAACATTAAATTCTTACAAATGTGGACAAACTCTTGAATACAGAATACTTACTGCACAGCTGCAACTGTTAAATCAGTTCTACCACTTGACACACAATTATTTAACATGTTTAATGCTTCCATTCCATTGCCAAATTCGCAAAAAGCTTCAAGGCATCTTAATTTCGTTGCAATATCTAAGGACTCTGCTGCCTCTTTCACGTGATTATTAATTATTTCTGTAGACATTTCAGTATGTGTAATGATGGGTAGTGCCAGTAACTTATGGAGAACATCCTTGTTTGCTTCATTATGTCCCACCATATGTATAAAACACTCAAAGATAATTTTACTCTGCTGGCACTGTCCTGACCTCAAATTCTGTATGAATATTTGCAAAATATCATCAAGGTCGTCATTTGCATACAAATTCATTGATAATTTCAGTTCCCTCAGCCAACACTGTAAAATATCTGATGCTTTCAAAATGTGTACACATTTCTCTAACTTTCCTGATTTTGCTGCAGAAATCAGTTCAGTTCTTACAAGCTTCCATGGTTCACAAAACTCACTGACTAAATTATTCTTACTAAAATTGCGTCTGATTTCGGTGAGAATACAGTGATTAAAAATAATAATGAAATCCGGGTAGTACTCGAAATATGAAATGAATTCTTTTGCCTCAGAGAGAGTACAAACTCTTGGTTCCTTGGTAAAATACTGCTTAATTTTATGACAAATTATCTCTTTCAGTTTTTCTGTAACTTTCACATTATCTCTATATTTGATTAATTCATGAACCACCAGATGTCCAATTTGAAAGCACAATTCAATATTGTTTGGAAAAATTGGTGATGATTGAATAAATCGAGTAAGTATCTGTACAAACTGATGTAATTGATTTGCTTGTAATTCACGTGAAGACAACCATGCAGGAATTATTTTCACAATTTCAATAAAGTGAAGTATTAAATTTTCCACTTCCCCTCTGTTCATTAAAGAAGACTCTATTAATTTTGTGCAGATATTTAGTACCATTATCTTTACATGTGGAACAGATACAATGAGCATTTTCATCATAATGTCTGAAAGTGCTGTTCCATTCCACACTGAGACACCAGTCTTCTCAATAATTTTCAGAATGGACATCTGTATCTGTGGTACATTCGAATACATTATTGTAACAGGGAATGCTTGTAGATCTAAATTCTCTATGATCTCTTTGTCTGCATTAAATTTAGCTAATTTTAGTTCTTCCACATCTCCATTAGACTTATAAAATTCCAATATTTCTTGAAGTATATTCATATATTCATTACTAATAATTTCAAACATAGTGATATGATGCCTAGACAATATTCTAAGCATACAAGCTTGAATCTCTATGCTATTTGCAAGAATTTCATTGCTCAAAGGCTCTCCAACTACATAAAACATTGTCCCAAAAAGCCAAGTAGTAAATGCTGCAAAAATAATACAATATAATTTTGATTAATACTCTCAAATGTTACATAATTTCCTTACCTGCATATTGGCATTGTAACAAATCATTTTGCAATCCATTTGTGTATGGTGGAATTAAAACTGTAGTTAAAGTAGCAGAGCCCTTTAATATTGACTCTAAAAGGGATCGAAGCATTTGTTCTGCAGTTGCATTTTTTAAATCAGAGAAGATTGCAATAATAGGGCTGTTGATAAATTTCCATACAGAATCAGCCACTGTTATACTGAAAATAGATAAATATATTGCAGTAATAGAATTAACAAAAAATAACCGAAATAATATATATCCCCAATTAATTTAATGACATTCAAAGCAGTATTATTTTTTGAATGAAAATTAATAGCACGTCAAAGAAAAGTTAAAATAAACGATATGAAATAAGTTACCTGCTACTGCTCTGAAGAATAATTGAATTATCATTTACTTCCATCTTACATCATTAATTGCGACATCGTGGGTCACAGTACAAAAATTAAACACTTCTTCGTAACACTGTGAAACAACTGTTGAACATTGCGCTAAATAGTGATCACCGTTCACACGTGATTTAGATAGCGTTCCGTCATGTTTTGTTGAAAGTTGAACAGAGTTCAAATTGAAATCGACTCTTTTCATTTGACAAAGGTGTACACTTTCCTTGGCCAGTGGTCTAGGGTTTTAATTCAGCGGTAAAATCATCAACTTTGAATTAGCGTCATCCGAGATCTCTCCATGAGGAGTCGGCTTTAGTGTTTATGCCAACGAAATTTAATGATTATGTATTTTTTTCCGCATATTGTTTCTGTTATGAACAATTAGTTTTCGTTGGTAAAATACACACCGCTGTGCAACATCGGTGATAATTTAGTGTAGCGTCCCGTTTCTATGCAATAGCAGCGGAGTTATTGTTAACATATTCACGGCTTAACCTAATACGCTAACATAAATTCGAACCGATACCTTAGATTTCCCAAAAATATACACATTACGTACTGTAAGTATTAAATATTACAATGATTGTTTTATATTTAACAGAAAACGATACTTTGAGTTAACCTTACGAGCGATACTACAACTGTTGCATTAAATTCAACAGGATCAGTTATGATTTTCAACTGAAACCAATAAGACCTTATTGTAAAATAATAGTACATAATTGTGCAAAATGAGTGAAAATGCACCAGTTAATGATGTGTCTGAAAGCAACGGTGGGCCAGAACAACCAACTTTCAATGGAGAATCTGAGGAACATACAAGTAATTTGAAATTCGTCCATTCTCTCATACATACATTTATTGTTTCTATATTTAAAATCATAATTCTTGAATTAGATAAATCACCTGTAAGCGCTGAAGATAAAGCACCTGACTCTGTGTGTGACAATGGTATAAAGAAAAACAATACAAACACTGGTATTGGAAGTAATACCACTAGTACAACTAATAGGTCAAAAAAACGTAAGAAAGCTCCCAGAGATGCAACTGCTCCAAAACAACCACTCACAGGATACTTTAGGTATATTATAACTACGTAATTAAATTATATACAAGAATTCCTAAGCTATTAAAGCTAATTAAAATATCTGCTTACTAAAAACAGACTTTGCTTATTTAGTAAAGACTAGTAATGTTGAAAGTATACATATTAATAAATTCTGATATAGGTTCTTGAATGACCGAAGAGAAAAAGTACGGAATGACAATCCAACTTTATCATTTGCTGAAATCACAAAACTTCTTGCCTCAGAATGGAGCACATTACCAGCTGATCTAAAGCAACAGTATTTAGATGCAGCTGAGCAAGACAAAGAACGTTATTATCGTGAATTTAGCGACTATAAACAAACGGAAGCATACCGGTTGTTTAATGAGAAACAGTCTATGGAAAAGCAACAAGAAAATAAAAAGGAAAGGAACGGGACTGACGTCAATTCTGAACAAAATGTACTACTCTTTCGTTATCAATAACATTTTATTCTTGGTTTTCTGTTTGTTTTAATGTATCTCTTTTTGGTAGAATATTCAACCGGAAAAGGACAATGACTTCACAGGCTTTGATATTCCCATTTTTACAGAAGAATTCTTAGATCACAATAAAGGTGTGTAAAATATATTTTAAAAAGATTTACAAATTCGCCTGTGTTTCGATGGATATTTACAAGTGAACTTTTGTATCTTCAGCGTGCGAAGCAGAACTAAGACAATTACGAAAAGCTACATCGGATTACGAGGCCCAGAATGCTGTTCTTCAACGGCATGTAGACAGCTTATACGCAGCTGTAAATCGTTTGGAGTCTGAAACAAATCAACAACGCACGACAAATCAAGCTTTACAGCGTCATTTGGATTCTCTACGTTCGCAATTAGCTGGTTGCTTTACGGCAGTACCTCTTCCAGGTTGAATTAACACATAATATAACATATATCGTGCATGGTACAAAATGTGACCTAACTTAGATTTCTACTCTTCATCTTTATTAATGGAAGTAACGTTATGATTTTAGGTACACACGAAGGTGCAACTTTGCAAAATATTGACAGTTACGTCGAAAGATTAGAATCATTATTAAACGGCAATACTGAACAGTCTTTACGGAATGCCGTGCGTAGTGCCGTATCTCGACTCGAATTAATTGGATGACGATCGCCCCCCGGTAGTACAACTACTACGTCACTGAAGCATCATCGTTCGAGACACTCACATCGAAAATAGAGAAAAGAAAGTGACTGTGTTGTTTTTTACATGTTTTGTAAAATACAATTCTTTCCTTCAAGACAGATATGATTATTTATGAGTCGGTGATACTTATGTACGCTTCGTAGCTCGACGATTACAACATATCTGTACCATATGTAACATTAAAACATTCTTTCTTGGTCATAGTTTTATGTTCATACGTTATTTTTTAGGTGAGTATAATTTATACAATATAATTTCATATAACTATGTACACGAACGCAACTATTCATTTATACAACAAATATACATACTAGATCTGTAGCTTAATATGGAGGAGTATCTTTATGATACTGTCGATTATTTATTAATAAATTTTTTTAAACTTACTAATGATTATCTTTTATGTTTTTCATAGCATTTAGTAGTTGATTCCAAGAATATCTGTAACATTGAAAATTGTTTAGATAAATGCAAAACTTTATATTCGTTAGAATCACCTCAAAGCTGCCGCGTTCGGGCGACGATTCCTCTCCAAATCAATTAAGGTACGTTCAATTTTTGGCGATAAAAATTGTATTATCTCGATCTTCACTGATAAAATTAATTGCAAGAATTCAAAAGTATTACGCTGATTTGTTGTAATTAATTTTTGGACCGTGTTCAATATCACAGTGTTAAGCTTCTCCCTGAAATTGTTACTTGCATTAAATATATTCCCAAAATCTTTGTAAACCCAAGAATAGTGATACTGACTGTAAAGTATGGCTTTCTTTGTAATACGGATTTCTGACAATATTTCTCATGAACTCCAAAGTGTGTTGTTTATGTGGATGATTATCATGAACTTTTATGTAGCCTTCAATGATATAAGGTGTACAAATTAAAATAATATATTCTATTACATGACTGGCGTAATCTTTTCCTCCTTTGAGCAGATTTTGGAGAAATATCATTACCTACAATAAATATCTTGTGATAGTAAAATATGTTTTGATAGACGTGTTAAATAAGAAACTAATACTTACTAAATAAAAATGCTTATGTAACTTGTTGTCACTCGATACAGTAAAAAAGTTCGTCATCAGGATTTCAAATACTAAATGTATGAAATCTGCTTTTGCATCTTTAAAGCATTTTAATAATGAATCCGACACTTTGAAATTATTTGTATTATTAATTGAAGTTATTAAAAGTGGCATATATTGATCAAAAAGATCTTTTATCAGTATATGAAGTGATATGTCGCTTTTAACATTGAGTGCCTCAATGCCCAAAAGTATCATGGAAAATGTCTTTTTTCCAATGTTTTTTAAAAACGGTTGATCAGGTGAAAGAATAATCTTATTCAGTAACATTTTGAACATGTTATTCGGTTGATTCTAAAAAAAATTGGATTAACATAGCACATTAATTTTTAAACGGACTTTATATAATATGTTAAGAACTGCTTACTCTAATATAAAACATTGTCGAGGTACAAAGAATTAATGTTCCAAAGCATCTATATATCCAGAAAGCTAATTCTGAGTCTTTACTTTCTTCAGTGATTGGTGAAAGAATCCATTTTTCCAAATGATTAAAATACGATCTCCATTTTGTGTCATATTGAATTCGTTCTTGTTCAGTCTGTAAAAACGGTTCATAGTTTTTAGTTTTATATTAACGCATGCATTATTTATATAATTTTGAGAATCTATACCTTTAGACTGTTTCGTTTCTTCATAGAATACATAATGAAGACTAAAATGGACTCCTTGCTGTTTTGAAATTCTTGCATATCCTCACACGTTAAAAACATTTGTTGTATTTCATTTAGTGAGAGTATGTAATTCTGTATAATTTTCATTTCATCTCCGTTTGTATTGTGACCAATGATGGAGCATTTTATCCAAGCCTAATATTTACATAATTTGTTAATGTTAATGTCCTTTAATAATTTATCTTTGCGTTTTGATATTTTACCTGTATAAGTATCGTATCAAAATGTTTTATTTTTTTCTTCAGAGTTTCAATTGCCTGCTCTTCTTCGAGCATCAACGCTAAGTAATGTTTTGTAATTCTAAAATCAAATCACTTGTTTTATAAAGCATTTCGCAGTTGCAATATTATATATCATTATACGTATACTTTGGATGTACCTAATATCTTTGACAACTACGGAAGATGCAAAATGCTGAAACAAAAACATAGCTGAGTGATTATATTTTTTTGCCATTATTGAATTTTTCAATGCATCCAAAGTAAATAAGGCAGCAAGTTGTGAGATATCTCGGTAATGATCCACCGTAAGTAAAGGATCAAAAACAAGCTGTCGTACTCTACACGCGACATAACACCATAGAGCGTCCAACAATTTTTCTGCTCCATCTAACAAACATATAAATTAAAATAAATTGGAGTACGAATAAAAATAAGCTATGCAGTCACAAAAATAACGGACCTGAATTTGAGTTAAAACACTTTTTAAAAATATTAACAAGCACTCTTGTTAATGTTCCCACCATTTTATTCGAACATTCTGTCAAATATCTATCTATCCAGCCACTAAGCAACAAGTGTTCTTCTAACTCTACGACACTAGATGACAAAATCGTACTAAATACATCCACAAAATTGATCATCATCGCGCGGGAAGTTTCGTCTTTGCGACAACTTATTGTATTTACCTGAAAATGACAAGTAATTGTATCAATTATACAAATTATTAAACAGTAATTAAATTTGGCAATTCAATATTTACCGTGTCAATGTAACAAGGCGCTATGCTTGTAAAATTAATTTTAAGTTCGCTATACAAAAGAAGAATAACTAATTTTCCTTTCCAAATTAAGCTATATTTTTTACTATTCTCATTATTACATTCCTTCGTTAATGGGAGGAGATCTAACATCACCGAGCACTGTAAAAAATAAAGATTATGATAAATATGTTTCATCAAGACAAATTCTAAAGATTGTAACGTATACTTACTACATTTGTAGTATCCGCAGTAACTGCTAACGTTAAAAACAGGGAAATGAAGTTATATAAACCTGTCACAGAAAATTCTTCCACTTTACTTTTGGAAAATTTTGAGTAGATTCGACCTTTAATTTGATTCCAATGTTTTGTATCGCTGCTACTATAATTTATTTGCAAGAATGTCCCTATAATATACTATATGAATTAATAATTTTGTAAATACAGTTTTACTTCTTAAACAAAATATTTACCAAGGAAATGTAAAAACATTCCGTAACTAGATTCTTTAACATAGTTTGTGTTATTCAGTCTATCCCGTATTTGCTTCAGTATATCCATGGGAGTTTTCCTAATAAACATATCTTTACCAGATCATACAAGAATACATATAGTTACATAAATAATTTTCTTACTTTTCAACTGATAAAGTCCAAGGACCAGATGTTTGTAATAAAAATGGCTCATCTAATCTTTTATGAAAGCAGTCCCAAAGAAGCGAAATTATAGAAACTCGTGTTTTCCACCAATTTGTGACTATAGTATTTAACAAGGGAATCATAATTCGTAACTCTTCATCAATTTCATCACGTTCACCATCCTTTCCACCTTTGGAAATATATGTTTTCAAGATCTTTTCTAGTTGCTCATAATTAGGCCTAATCTTTAAAAACATAAACAATTAGTTCACAGTTTTAACATTTAGATAATAAGGAGAAAAATACTTGAAATACATATACCCTTGAACAGTTGGAGCCCAAATAAAGACCATCGCTACTATATCCATATAAAAGTGAAAGATTATAAATAATCCATAGACAAAACAATTCAGAGTTTTTACAAGGTACCAAATTATAGCATGTAGATTCTTCTCTGCTACTAGATGCTTTTCCATTTAATAATCTAGTAATACTGTCGTTTACATAGTCCCAGAAGGTCTATTAAAGTTAATATTTTGCAGAAATTATGTTAATACGAATTTTTGACTTTTCGTATTTATAGTATGTATTACAATATAAGAATAATACCTTTGATTTCATTCTTTCAGCTAAACTATCAATGAATATTTGGAGCATCAGCCATAATTCACGAATGCAAGTACAATTATATGGTGTTTTTTGTTGTATATTTAATAAAGGCATCTGGAATATGTTGAAAAAGAAATTAGCATATATATTTATAGTATATGCATGTGCAACATCCTATAAACAATATTCTTACCGTTTCAAATATTTTTAATGATATATAAATAAGATCATTGATGATTACTGCTTGAACATTTTCAAGTTCTTCCATCTGACTCTCCATAGAATATTGATTATACAAAGAACGTGTGTATACCAATGAGATAAAATACCATCGCAATTCAATGTGCATATGATACATATGATATTCTGGCTGTTTACACTACAACATACAAGAAAACAAACTTCTAATAATCTCATAACAAATGTAATAAATATACTTTTTGTACAAACCTGGTTCCCTAATTTAGAAGGTGCATAATGAAATGTGGCATCTGGAATATTTTTTAATCTATTAAGGAAATGTTTTATGGTAGAATATAACATATTAAATTCTTCTTCAATGTTTTCATTTATAACTTGCAAAGATTGAACATCCCATTTAATACTGAAAAATAATCTCTGATTTTTAAAAGACTCTTAATTTATTACTACGTAAGTATAGTACAAGGAAAAAAATCGTCTCACCTATTTAAATATCTCCGAACATATAAGACAAATTCACAAATAAGACGTCTTATATAATAAAAATCAATATCACTTGTTTTAGAACTTAAAACTTGATCATAAGTTTCATAAGTGCCCAATATCTTCAACTGCATACTGAAAAATATTCAAATGTTAATGTAACATACAATAACAATATTTCCAATACAAATAGAAAAACTTACACCATGCATTTGATGAAGTGTTTCAAATCTAATATGCCTGTTGAAGCAGGTATATTGCAATCAAACAGTTGCATATCCATATTTGCTAATGAATCTTCATCTTGTGGATAAAGAACATTCTCCACTTCTCCAGACAAAAATAAGCTTTCTCGATTTAATTCCCAATCATTGCTATTCACCTTACCATTGCAATTAAAAGTCAAACACAAATCCATCTGAACAATATTATTAAGTAAAACCTAGAACAAATCATTGAATAACAGGTTCTCGTTTAATAAAACCGTCATCTAATACACATTCTTGATACCTAAAATTGCAAATTAGTAATTAGTATAAATTTTTCATGTTGAGTTACGTTTTGTGCAAAAGTATGTACATACTTTATTTATTCCACATTTTAACATGTGTCAGTGGAACAAGCAGACGCTTTTCCCAAGTTTTGGCGGTTTCGATATAAGCACCATCTACACAACAGGTGGGAAAATTCAATAAAACTTCGCTCAGCAAAATTTGTAATGATTCAATATTGAAACATTTATGTTGCATAATTATCGTACTTATTAAGCACAGTAAATTAATAGTGCGCTCGAAAAATAAAGGTCAATATTAAATTCATAAGTCAAGCTTTTATTATTATAATTGGTTAACATCTGGTAATATTTCAAAAGTCGTAATTAATTCTGGTGTTAAATTCTTTAATTTCTCAAGAACCTTTAACAAACGATTGTTTAAAATAATTATCCTGGCTGCCTGAACAAATGGCATAATGTTGTAATAGTGTAAAAACGATTGTTCCACTTTAGATACTGGCGTAACAATTTTCGGATACTAAAAATAGTTTGATAAAGAGATTAATTTCTGAGAAATCGTAAACAATTGTTTAGAAATTAAAAATATACGAACTTTCTGAGCAATTCTTAAAATTCTCTGTCTCATTTTCTGACTTTTTTGTCGTTCAGATACGTCCTCTACGGAAACATAATTTTCCAATGTACGGGTGTAATCATTCCATACTTTCTCCCTTGCACTTTTTATCTCCACTATTACTTTTTCGTTGAGTTCTCGCGTACCATTATTTACTTTCGGTTTACAACCAATTCTTAATCTTACGTTTTTCCGTCGATAATTGTTTGCTTTCGTCAAAAATTCCTTCAACTTTTGAGCTTTTTGCTGTACGACTTCTGACAAGTATATATTCATTGGTCCTAGGCAATTAAAAAGCTGTTTGATTTTTTTCCACCCGTGAATGAAGTTTTGTACAAAATCTGTAACCTTTTAATTCATGCTCATTGCTTAATGTTCGAGGTTTTGAAATTAACACACAATTGACAGTGTGCAGCGCATGCAAAGGAAAGTAACCACATTCTTTCAATAATCTCTCTTCTACGCCCTTGTATTCCATAATAGGCTGTTCCGCACAAGATTTTGAAGTAATTATTTCTTGTGAAGTGGCCTTTGCTTTTTTCCGAGTTTTAGCGCCAACTTTTGATACCTGTTTTCTGTTTTTCGATTCCGGTTTAACATTTTCCAACACTTCCCTTAAATTAATTACCGTATTATAACGTATTGTTTAATTTAAAAAAAAGTTGTGTATCACCGTGACTATTCTTACCGTAAAAGTCCTGGTCGAGTATAAGCAGAGAAATTTATAATATACGGAGTTTTGCATAAATCCGTAATGAATATACGAATTTGAAAGTTCATACTTATATACCGTAAAGGTCTATAAATCACCATGATTATTACAGGTTTTTGATTTGCTCTGACACGACCTAAAAAACAAAATTAATTTTTGATTTTACTCAAATCATCGACAATGGTAGACAACTGATTATGAACTTCACCCCATCGTGGATAGATGTCGATACAAGGATCTTCTTTTGATGGTAAAACAGTAAATGAAAATTGTTCCTTCGATTGAGAACATATCGGAATTTCATAACAAGCTCTACATAATAATAAGTTAGTTCTCATTATATGAATCGTAGAGTAATTGAACAATTAACTTACGCTTTACCAAGCGGAACATATCCAAAATTTATATTGGCTGGAAAACAGAAACCAGTCCTAACGTTTCCGGTAATTTGAACTATTAATATACGATCGTCAAAGTAGCGGATCTTCAAAACGTCATTATAGTTCCTCGGTTCGTCAGGAATAAATTGAATATTGATCTTGTGAACTGATCCAGGGGTTAACCACCTTGTCTGCGATAAATTTGCATTCGTTAATAATTTATTCGATACAATACCTCTTGTAAGAACAAAGAAATTTTCTTTCACTTGAGGTGCACTTCCGAACCGGAAGTAAGGAGTTATAATTGGTAACGGTTGAATCGGGCATGATTTAGAGAAATAGTTTGTGATTTTTAATGTTTTTTCTTGAACTTTTAGATTTCTAAAATTGAAAGTAAAATTTAAATTTGCCGGCGATACATTTAGGAAGCCGTTTCTCGAAGTATCCTTGACCTTTGCTTTTGATCTCAAACATTGAGATGAATCAATCACGCCGTCGTTCATTTCTAACTTAAAATTAACGAATGTTCAATGTTAACTCAGAATCAGCAAAATAACTATATTTATTTACAACACAACAGGAAACAAATGATAGATAAGTTATCACTTCATGCGATTATATTTTCCCAATGGGGCGTAAGTTTCAAACAGTAATTACATTTATAAATTTCATTATTATTTACAAATCATTTGAATTTATTTAAATTTGAAATTTGTCTTCAATAATAAAAAAGCGATACTGAAACAAATTAGAAGTATACTTTGAAGTCCTGCGTTTTGAATAAATCCAACCTTTAGTCGAATAAGATTGCAATTGTAAGAATTATTTCTCAGAAAACTTAATTAATAACTTTCTGAAATTGAGAGTGTTAAGAATATTATAAGGAAATCTCTTTAATTTTCGCGCGATGGCGGTGCATGATGTATGTTATATTCATCTGTTTACAAGCTCCTGAAAACTTGACAGAAACAAAGATGGAGTACACCAATAGAAAGGTAGCTGTTACTGGTTATACCGGAGGATAGGATCATTATGCATATTTTGGTAGTTATTTTCACACGAATGATGCCGTTGTTTATCTGAGACAACGGTCGATTTTGTTCGTGCATTTTCGAGTATAATTATTGACAGGAAAAATGAAAGTAACATGCTTGACCGTACGTGTTCGACGAGTATGACTCACACACTACTATGTCAGTTTTTTACGGTCCTGTAACTGTGTTTTTTATAAATACTTCCGTATTTGTATAAATCGAGAAACTGGTTAATCATGAGCGTGCAAGAATTACACGATGGGGTGAGTAGTTTTATTTCTTTTGGCGTACACATTTCATTGAACAATTCTTGAGCATGTTGATCAAACTGTAAAAAAAGCCGGAGGTTAGACTCATGTGTCAATTTTGCTATTCTTTTCTTCTTTTCTGTAACATAACAGTACCAGTTCCATATAATTATTACATATTAAATGTCATACAAGATAAATTCTCGAGAATTATACTTATTATAATACAATTTTAATCTCTATATACACTAATAATTGAGATAGATTGTTATGATATTTCTAAGAATATTTTATTATTATATGTCATTAGGATTTCTGCTTATTAATGTAATATTTTTTACAGCCTCCCCTATTGCGTGCTATATTTTTTGGAGTTGTAGAAGAAGTTTTATCATTATTATCTAGAAAAGAAGATGCAAGCTGGACGGACTCAAGACAACGGAGTCTGTTGCATGCAGCTGCATTCATGGGAGATTCCAGAATAGTAGAGATGCTTTTATTGCATGGAGCCGCTGTAAATGCTAAGGATAAGAAATGGTTGACTCCATTGCATAGGGCCTGTTGCTCAGGGAACCATAAGGTAGTACATGTTTTGTTACGCCATAAAGCTAATGTCAATTTGAGGGACCGCAATTGGCAAACTCCTTTTCATGTAGCAGCAGCGAATAATGCTGTAAAATGTGCACAACTGATAGTTCCATACTTAAGAGATGTTAATATAGTGGACAGGTTTGTAGCTGCATACTTTTTACTAATTTTATACAACTTTCTATTAGTTTTTAGCATATTAAAGAAATAATGTCCAATAAACAAACAAATAAATCGTTTTTAAAAAGCAATAACAATGAACTCTTTCACTTTTTCAGGACTGGTAGAACAAGCTTCCATTATGCAGCCTACAATGGACACCTTGAAATGACAAAGTATCTGATTAAAATCGGCTGCTCAGTAAATGCTTATGATAGAATAAAGAATCGCAGTGCTTTGCATTTTGCAGCATTTATGGGACACGATAGTATCGTGAAGACACTTATAGCTTATAGAGCCGATGTCAAGGATAAAGTAAGAGGACATAATCAGAAACATAAACAACAGTTTATCGTTCATTATCTGTAGAATAAATCATGCGATGAAATATTTAATACTAGAGAACTAAAGCAATAAATATTTTATGCGTCCGTGTCTAATCATTTTCTCATCTGTGTATTTGTATGTTAAGGACCGTGATTTATATACTCCGTTACATGCGGCTGCAGCTTCTGGCAGTGTATCCTGTATGCAAATATTAATTAATGCTGGCGCTGATATCGAAGCTAAGAACGGGCACGGAAACACACCACTGTACATTGCTTGTTTAAACGGCCATGCAGATGCAGTGAAAGAATTAATTTCTCATGGAGCAAATATTGGTGAGACAATCTACCAACTTGTAAAATCCAATCTTCTAATAAATATCTAATTGATGAATTGTCAAAACAGAGACTGTGAATTACCGTCGACAAACTCCTCTACATGTAGCTGCTGCCAGCCCCAATAGTGTTCAGTGTTTAGAAGTACTTTTACAAGCTGGTGCGAAAATCAATGTTCGATCGAAAGACGGTCATACACCCTTGCACATGACCGCGATCTACGGAAGGTTTACACGATCAAAAAGCTTACTCGATGCTGGAGCAATAGCAGACACAGAAGACAAAATGAGGAATACTGCTCTTCACATAGCTGCTTGGTAAATACCAGCAGAGAGCACTAATTTCAGTTATCAATTATTTTTACTTAAATTTTTCATTTCATACAGGTACGGTCACGAATGCTTAACAACTACGTTGTTAGAATACGGCGCGTCTCCAGCGCTGCACAATGCTGAACTACGCACACCATTACACCTCAGTTGTCTAACAGGCCATATCGAGGTACTAATTATTATTTGACTCAATGTGAGATTCATCTTAATGTTGTGCATTAAATTACAGGTGTGTAGAAAGTTGTTGCAAGCTGACAGCCGCCGCATAGATACCAAAGACGTCGGTGGTAGGACACCATTGCATTTAGCAGCATTTAAAGGTTTCGTCGATTGTCTAGATTTATTATTATCCAACGGAGCAAATTTCCGATTAACCGACGACGACAATAGGTTGGCGCTTCATTACGCTGCTAGTCAAGGACATTATTTTTGTGTCTTCACTTTGGTTGGTTTCGGGAGCGATTCTAATGCCCGGGACATAGACGGCGCAACTCCTTTGCATTTAGCGGCAGCGTCGACTGCGACCGACGCTGGTGCTCAGTGAGTGTTCTTATATTTAGATAGAACTTTTGATTTCAAGTAATTTTACTACATCTTTTTTTTTATATTTCTAGGTGCGTGCAGTATTTGTTGAAGCACAGAGCAGATCCACGTTTACGCGACAAACGTGGCTTCACTGCGTTCCATTACGCTGTAGCTGGAGGGAATCAACCAGCTTTAGTAGCACTTTTAGAAGCTTGGTCACCGATCAACACAGAGGTGTCTAATTACACGGAAGAACCAGAACCACCGCCACCGAAGTTAACACCATTACACCTTGCCGTACGACAAATGATGTTAATATTTTAAGGGGGAACAGCCAGTGATGATATTAAACAAATTTAGAATACATTCTTTATTTATTTTTAACATGCAAAGAAAATATGCTGTATGCCCCCTTGATATACTCAACGAATTGGAATACAAATACTTATGAGACATATAAATTTGTAGGCGTATTACGGGCATAGTAAAATATTAAGTCTGCTGCTGCCACTATTTCCGAATACTAATATCAAGGAAGACTCTGGTAAAACACCCTTGCATTTGGCTTCCAGTAAAGGTCATCAGCAATGCGTCGAATTACTATTAAGTCACGGAGCTTTGGTATCTATACAAGTATGAACGAGTTCAGTAAATCTTTCTTCATTTGTCAATCATTTGTATACCTGTTACTATTCATTATTATTTGCAGGATTCTGTTGGTAGACGCACACCGATACATTGCGCGGCTGCGGCAGGTTTTAATTCTTGTCTGGTACTTCTTCTAGAAAATGCAGAAGACCCAAGCGTTGTCAATTGTTATGACGCAAAGCAGCGTACTGCTTTAACGCTAGCAGTAGCGAACATTAATACTGAGTGCATTATTTCACTTTTGAAATATAAAGCTGATTGTAATTTGCCAGACATAAACAAACACACGCCGTTATTCCGTGCAGTTATAAATGAACGTGGTCACCAGTTAGTCAAGTTGTTGTTGTCGCATGGTGCAAAAGTGGCGGTACAAGACACGAACGGAAAAACACCGTTGCATTTAGCCGCCGCTTGTGGAATGTGAGTTTACGAGAATCATCTTCGATCCTATAATTGTATTTAAATTTGCATTCTTACAGAGTAATTGCACTTGCCTCATTGGTACGGGCAGACCCCGTAGCAGCTACCTTAAAAGACGACCAAGAATGTACAGTTCTCCATTGGGCTTGTTATAATGGGAATTACAATTGTGTGAACTTTCTTTTAGAGGAGAACGTAATTGATACTTTGGAGGGTAAATATTTTACACAGGTTTTTTTTTTAGAAGTTTTAGTCCAGAATACCCCTTTAAAATAGTTTTTGTCAATTTATGTAGGAACTCCATTTTCTGCAGCACATTGTGCTGTGTATCTGGGATCAGAAGTTTGTTTAGAGTTATTAATCAACAAATTTGGAGGAAAAACAGTTGCCGCGCTCCGAGATAGTCCTGGTGATCGTCTACCTTTACATGTAGCAGCTACTTCAGGAGCATTGGAATGTGCAAGATTAATCTTGAACTCTGTTGGCTCGGAATTAGCTGGCATAGAGGCAGCAGATTATTTAGGACGGACACCACTTCATTGCGCTGCTATTGCCGGCAGATGCGAAGTCATTGGTAGGTTTCATCTGATTAAAAAAATTCAGAAAGCAGGAAATCCTGAGACATTGCATGTTTCCTTACTTCCAGAATTGTTGCTTGAACGGGACGCTAATCTAAGCGCAGTTGACTGCAATAAAAACACGGCATTGCATTTAGCTTGCCAACGACGTCAGTCTGGGGCTGCTTCGCTTTTATTGAGTTGGATAGAGTCGAAACATTCTAACGAGGAAAATGCAACACAGCCTCAACAGCAGCAACGGATATCGGTCATTAATATGGTTAATGAGCAACAGAGCACTCCATTGCATTTGGCAGCAAGAAATGGGCTTGTAAAAGTAATTGGACGAATTTTGTGAACCTAACATAACTTTTATGAAATATTTGATAATACAAGAAATTTACTTTTGCAGGTGACAAGACGTTTATTGCAACTAGGAGCAAGCGTTGTTGCAGTGGATGCTGAGGGTCTCACTCCTGCACTCGCATGTGCTCCAAATCGCGCTGTAGCGCGTTGTCTGGCAACTATACTTGCCGCTCACAGTATGTTCTGTGTATATTCAATAGTTTTAATTAAATCTGTACTTGTATTATTTGTAAAAGAGAAATGTAACTATTACAGGCCAACACTGGGAAACCGCACAACACTCGCCATCGATTCAACAAACATCCGAAGTATATTTAAATGGAAGGAGCGGCGATTCGCAACACAGTTCAGACTCGGAGTTTTACTAACAATAGTCGTTACCCTTGAGCCACCGAGGGTCTCGAACTCAGTACATTATTCGTGCGAATATTAACGCTGAAAGGCGGTGCCTGAATCTTTACAAACTCCAGCTCTCGCAAGTCTGGTTTTACTACTTGACACGTGACACTGTCAGACACACATGTGCAATGAATATTCTATACACGCGGTACCGCTATACAAATGTATAGTGAGGAAAAAATGGAAGGGATAGAAGACATTGCTTGATTGTAGTTTCTAAAACTATCGTTCTTCTAATTCATATTAGTATTTTTATAGATAGTGGTACCATTAAGCCCTGGTTGTGACGAATGAGAAATAACGATTTCAGAAATTAATATGATACTAATATGAAGAGAATCTGAACTAGGTTTAGAAAAATCAAAGTGAGCAATTTAGGCAGTATTGTATTCACATGTCGTTGCTTTCGTAAGAAATGCCGAACTGGCCTATAAGATCAATTTTGTAATTATAACCGACCGACGTCCATCGCGTCCGAACATTTTGTACGTGTTTTTGGGCTGTATGTCCCTTTTTATACAAATTAAGTGGATGTTATTGGGAAATGAAGGCGTGCTAATACTAATAATATTGTCCTTATTCGTTTTGCTTGTCTCCGCCGTAAAACTTTTATGTTGTGTCGTAATGTGTTACCGAAACTTTACCATTAATTAATCGACTGTGATTTCTCAATTACTCTTTATTTAAATTAATTCTACTTAAGACACGAGATCTCTGAAAAACATTCTTTTTTCTATGTATGTATACTAATGGAGCAAATTGATATATTTATTTATTGAATAATGTCGATATGAATTATATTAGTGGACAGTAATTTCTCAGATTTCTTTGAATCGTCATCAGATATGTGTTTCTGACAGTAGTTACACGTTATCCATTTTATACTTACTATTGAACTTTGGACGTTTATGCAAAGTCACATGTCCACAGACTATGCTACGGGAAATAGGTATTTGAAAGAAATGTATTATTCCCTTTATCAAGTAGTTTCGTTAAGTCTCATTAACGGAATAATCGCATACGCAGTCCATAGTCTACCTTGACTCGGTTATTGACGCATAAGTGACACCTAGAATGCTCAGTAAGTTATTTTTTTTAAATATAGAGCGATCGGAACGAGTCTTAAATCATATCGTACACAGGAGGATATGTATTTTTATTGTATATACTGATATTGCAATAATCGCTTAAGCAAAAGGAGTGGAACGATAGATATATTTAAATACAGGTAACCCCCGTACAACTCGGTAGCCATGTTCCTAACAATATTATGAGAAATAGAGTAGAATTAGTCATCGGAATTTCAAAAATCAAACAAAATTTTTTTTTTATCACTATTAGGAGGAATACGTTCATAAAAAATATCAGTGATCGTCCAGACATATTTTTACAATAAAAGATTTTCTTTTTATAAAATTACTACTTTTTGCTCAGGGAAGCTGCTAATTTTTAATTTCCATTTTCTTTGTGAATTTTACAGGAATATTATGGTTCTTTTAATGGAATTGCCGTGTTATATTGGGGGTTTCCCTAATTCTCTAACTGTGTTGTAGGAATGCCGTGTTATACAGGAGTTGCCTGTAGCACGAAGCAATCTCCGATTTTGTACGTAGTCTATGCGAAACGCGCGGGAACTCAGATACGTTATTTTTCTCTGAAAGATAAGAAAGCAGTATCTACTGTACATATTGATAAATATTTTTCAATACCATCAACCGTGAATATATAAATGATAAAAAAATATATATATATACACATACACCTATACGTATGTGTAAATATATATGCATATACATATACATACATTACGCGAGTTCCAGGGGGAATTTAATATTGTACCACATCGAAATCGCGCTATAATTTAACAGCTACTGCCAGTATCGTGCATCTGTACTACATGACCATTTGTAATCAATAAACAACGTTACGATTTATTTTTATACAAGCATTTTCTTGTTCTTTACCGTCTTTACAAATCCATTTTGTGCGAACAAATTTTAAAATTTCGAATTTGAAAAATATTTTTGCATGATGTCGAACATTAATCAATTTTCATTTGACTTGGACTGTATTCTCAAGAGGGCGATCGAAGGGTCGAAACTCATGATTTCAGACCAGGCGACTATATTAATGAGAAAGGAGGAGTCTGGCTGTGTTAGTTCCTCTTCTGTCAGCGCCAGCGAGAGGGTTCGAACAGCTACGATAAAGGAGAAATGTTCCAATGAAATTCTTTCTTCAGCTCGCGGTGAAAAGGGTCGAAATTCGTATTTTCTGATCAGGAATGCACATGGCCGGAGGATAGTGAACATCGGGAGCCAGTTTAAAACGACGGAAGTTCACTAGAAAAGACGATCGGATGCCAGAGGAACATGATTCGACAAGCGGTATGTATAACCCCTGTGACCATTTGGCTGCAACATAGGGCGCCCCTCGCATCCGCCTTCTCCCCGAAATATTCCACAAACTTCCTACTCCTGATTAATCAGGGGTAAGTGCGGAAACGAGGGATGCCCCTATGTTGCAGGCAAATGGCCACAGTAACCACACAACCTGTCACGTCACGACACGCATTAATATGAGAGATACGACAGGTTTAGAACAAACTGAAATAATCAGAAGAGCATCATGGAAATAGAGGTTGAAGCGACTGCGTTCTTCGCAGTTTTATTCCATTGCATTAGGAGCACATGGACGTATAAGAGGTTCGTCAGATTTTACACACTATTATTACCTATGCTAGCATATTACATGTAAAATGTATTTTGCATATGTGAAATTGTTTGTTCATTATTTCAGCAACGATCCTGTGCAAAATATCCTGTTAAACTTACTAATAAATAAATCTTTAACTAATGGTAATCTTTAACAAATTGTGCGGACCGTAACGCCATCTATCGCAGAATGGCAGAATTTGCTAAACAAACATTTCAAATATTTTTAACAGGTACGAGATTTTGTATAGTACAATTTTTACTTAATCCTTGATTAATTATTAATTTGTTTATTCGTTAATAATTTATTGTCATTGTGAAATAGTTTCTTTGGACTGGTTAGTATAAATATCTGGAGATCAATATTTATTAATAATTGGAGTAGCATCTTTATATTGTAATAAAGAATGTGGCAGTTAGTAGTGCTTCCTGAAATGAAATTGCTTGATCACTAAGCGTTATCAAATAACTGAAATTAAAATACTTCACCCCATTTTATGCAAAAATAGTACTTTTAATATTGTACAATATCAAACAACATTCAGTAGATTTTGCTGTACAGCTATTAAAAACACGACAACGTACATAGTAACAACAAGAAACATAATAATATATAAAGGTCCTTACGAATAAAAATACGTCTGTATATACACAAGGTAACTGTATAAATGAGCTCGCTAGTTTTAAAAAAATATGTCTTACAGGTCACTCCAAGTTTTTGCAATCCTTTGCATAAGAACATATCCAATGTCCTTGGCATCATATGCTCACCAATGCAATTATAGTCACACTCGTTATCAAGTTGCACTCAATCGTCCTCAGAGTACTTTAAGGATCGTGTGATCCATCACAATTTGCCTGATGGCTTATGAAGAACACATTTAGAAGAGGCATAGGAATGTTCATGGTATCGATGATCGAGGACCCTTAACGAGTACCCAATATCGGTACTAGAATATCACAGACGTAAGAGGGCCACGAGAAATACAAATGTCCTCCAAGATCCCAGTCTCTCCAAGATTCAGTCGAACTATACAAAAATCCTGACGATCCGTATCACTCTAGAAGGATTCTCCTCGTGGCCCAGCCTGAGAAATACTTACATTCATAGCTACGACTCTTTAGCTTTGGTTTCGACTCACAGAAATCAATCTTTTTCCTCATCAAATGTAAACATGTTGCAATGAAATATGTACAACATCGCTCTTCGCATCCGAATCCTTCTTCGACTCATTCCTGCTCTTTCCAGTGTCGTTAGGAGAGAGATCCAAGCATAAATTGTCATAAGCATACGCGTTGGTCACGATGCTAGAGCGTTTCTCGTCAATCGAGGACTCAAACTTCTGTAGAGTGTTCCTAGACTGCGTGGACACAGTTGGCAAGACCTGGTCGGCGCTGTTCCACTCAGACTTGCTGGAGAATTGACTTTCTATTTGATCCAAGCTTCGTCCTCTGGTCTCCGGAAGGATCAGTATCGCAAACAAGGTCCCCAGGATGCTGGCGCCAGCGAAGGTCCACATGACGACCTCGATCTCGGCTACGGATCGTAGGTCTGGATACAGTTTGATTGTGCCGAACGTCAGCAGTTGGGCCAAGCTAGTCGTGATACCTCCCAAAGGTCCTCTGAATCTTAAAGGGTACAGCTCCGAAGTCATCACCCAAGGCAACGTAAGGAAACCTAGCATCGAGGAGCCCACATGACCTCCGATACACACCAAGGATATGATCGACGGCAGCTTGAACCTGCAAGCAGGAAGAACTCTGTTACAAAGATGTTAGATGGGTGTCAAGGAGAGGAAACGTCCTAGCAGCTCACTGATCTACATATCGATCAGGATAGAACTCTCTACCAGGAGATGTCCATGGAGCACAATGTGAATCAGGTTTCCATTTTCTCAGGATTATGATTTTTTTTTCTATCTATGAATTAGTCATTACCTGATAACTGAGGAGTGGTAAAAGGAAGCATCTTCGCAGAGATTAGGGGATTCAGGAAACATACAAGATCATTAATGAAAGGAATCGATTTCGCGAAGTTACAGTAATGCTACGAGCGTTTAATTAAACTGCCAATTAAATAACAATGCGAACCTCAAGGTCAGAGCGACGCCTACGGCAGAGATCGCCATTCCGAAGCCGCTGATGAAGGCCAGTACTTTCCTACCGAAGCTGTTAGCCAAACCAGCGCCAGCGATCGAGGCGAACAATCTGATGACGCCGATCCCGACACTGGCGGTGTATTCATTCACATCGATATGGATGTCTTCCAGAACGTTCACGGCATAAAACAGAATTATGTAGATTCCGGACATCTGTTGAAGCGCGAAGAACACCAGCAGGATTAGGAACGGCTTCCAAACGCTGGGCATGTGAAGAGCTTTCAGCAGACTTTCCTTCTTCTCCTCTCTTTTCAAGTTAGTCTCACAGAGTTCTTCGTATTCTTTGTCAGTAGTAGAGCCAGCTCCTCGAAGCCATAATAAGGACTCCTTAGCTTCATCGTTTCGCCCCCTAGCCACTAGCCACCCTGGTGTTTCCGGAATCATGCTGATGCAAAAAAAAAAACAAACATAGTAATGACCTGCTAATGAAGTCTTTAGAATACTACTATTATTGAGATTAGTAATTACCGAGCTAGTGCCAACGAAAGGATGGCTGGCCCGATGCTGATTGCAGCTGCTTTCTCCCATGTGGTGATCGCTCCCAGGGTATAGACTATCAGGACACCCAGTGAGACAAGCACCGGGCCACAGCTTCCCAGCCAGGCCCTCTGGTGCGGCGCTGATGTCTAAACAAATTCATTTCTTGTTCAACCACAGTTCAGGATATTGCAACAGTCTAAATTAGATCATAGTCGTCAATAAATTCTGAAAAGAATCTCTATCCAGAGGTAGACAACCAGAAGTTAAACTAGCATATTAATTGCAGAAATCAAACAGAGTTAAACGAGTTCCTACACGCAATACGAAGAAGCTTCTCTACCAATATTAGGAAAACAATTTTGTTACGGACGTTTAACAGAAATTACGTTTGCTAGCATTGCTACTGGTATTAGCGTTAATTATTGTCAACGTGTCACCGCTATCTTCGGACCTTCGATAAACTAAAAATACTTCAAAGTCACGCTTCATACTACTGCTAATTCCTAAGTTACCACGATTCTGCGCGCACATTTTAGTGGTTCGTCGCCAATCACAATTAACAAAATATTCACCTCGCTGACATAAAGGTAGAGGCCGTTCGCCATGCCCATGCCGATCCCACTGACAAATCTACCGACGTATAGCATAGGCACGTTCGTTGATAGCGCTATGAGCAGCCAGCCTGCAGCATGCGGCAAGCTAGCTAAAGCGATCGCTGATCTTCTTCCGAACCATTCTGCGCACAGTCCGGCTATCAAGGATCCTATAGGGTTTGAGACGACTCCTAAAGACGCAATCCAGGACAGCTCCGAGGTGCCTGCGAAATTGGATTCTCGCAGTCGAGGGAGCAGAATCGCACTGAACCCTTGACCTAGCCCTATCGATATTTGCCCTGAATGGGCGGCTAGACCTGCGAATATCTGAAACATAAATAATACAACAATTTGAAGGACTCTGCAGTACAGCGTTTATTGCTAAATGATGTTTATGAATCCTGAATCAATGCAAATGGTTCCAATAAGCGAAGTACGTACAACAAACGATCTTTATCATTCTATACAGTCTACTATCTACTAATAACAATTCATTCAGCAGCTTCAGCGTCACGATGGGCAGTAAAAGTCTTCAAGATCTCCCACCCGGAAGAAGTACATTGTACTCTAACGGTTCCGGGGAACCCCTCGTCGTGGTCATCCCGAAAATTCGTGAACCAATTAGATTTGGAGATCTCACGCGCTGCTACGTGGTAGGAAATCGGCGTTGAGTTCCGTGAACGTGTGCTGAAACGACGATGATGGAACCCGCAAACGATGATGACGGCTCGTAACATCGTTTCGTTCACGTAAGCCGCGCACGAACCGCTTGCCGGGCTCCTGATTGCGGAAGAACCCGTGGAATTTCGTGTCTTCTCGGTTCTGCGGGTCGGACAACCAAACAACAATTGAACGGATCGCGAGCGTAACGATGACGCAAAACAGGTTTATCACGAGCAGAGTTCGCGCGGAAGAATCAGTGGCTCCTCTGATCACGATTGACCGACGATCACGATCAAGATGACGCGCGCCGGAGCTCGTAGCGTATAATTATTCGAATGACAGTGGTCCCGAGCTTTGTTCCCTGTTTGGTAGTCAATCTCGCTGACGAACATTAGAGTTTCTTGCTTCCTACGTACCCGCCATCTTCGAACGTAATCGCGTCCATCTGATTGGTTTCTGTCTCGCCGCAATCTTTTACGAACCTTCCACAATCTTCTCAGAAGCTCAACGATCCATCGAACTCTTCGAGGCATCGTTCTTCGATACATTTCTTGAGCAACCGGTCGAACTGTGTCCTCGAGCCCGACTGAATCGGTGAACTTGTTGCGGTATAATGGCGCCTTATCTTATCGGCTGCTTGAATAATTATTGACCAATTTTTCATTCATAATTGCTTAGCCGTAATAGCGGTATTTGCATCGAGTAAATTGAGTCTTTTACTCCATAAAGAAACGTAGAGGAGCGTAGTCCAATTTGAATTCAGGATGGGCCTTAATCGACGAGTTATCGTTAGGATTAGATTGCGAATTTTATGCATTTGTGATAAAAATTAGTAGTATACGAAACAGTGAAGACATTTAAAAAATTAAGCATCTACGTATCTCTTATGACTTGGGATCAATGTAGATAATTTTCATTTTGTATAAAATGAAATTCCTCCCTCTAGAAAACTCCCTCTATAAATTGCTTTTATCTGGTTCCAGGTCACTGCAATCGATATTTGCCAATTGTTAGAATTATCGCGTTAATGAGAAAGAGTTCTGACGGCCATTCCGGTATCAACAGTTGCCACCATTTTGGATGACGCATAATAGTTATCGAAGATGAATGTTATTTATTCTGTAGTTAATTCAAGGAATGAACCGATGGCTAGAAGATTATCGGAAGCAATTCTTCGTTAATAGGATGAAGAATGAAACGAGTGGCCACGATTGATCGACTAATACAATTTTTGAATAGAAAGACGTCTAAACCGATTATCAGCTTCTCTACTGGATTAAAGTTTAGTTTAATAAGCTTAGAAGCAATTCCTCGTTAAAAAGACGATAAAAGGAACGAATGGCCATGGTTGATCATCTCGCTAGCTCTTATTTAGCTCGCGGTGACCCCCAACCGCGAGCAACTAACAAGAACATGTTATATTTTCCGTGGAGGACGATCGCGAAGGTTCTTGCTCGGAGCGAGTATCTCTCCATCATGGCAACGCAGTGATCCAACTGGAATGGAGCTCGAAGCCAAAGAGAGTTCTCGAAAGAAGTTCAGAGACGACTACGCTTCAACAGCAGAAACCACAAAAATGCAGCGTGTCTAAATTGTCCATAAAAAATCTATGATTGAATGAAGATCCGCGATTATTATGAAACGTATCATCACAGTCCCCACTGAAAAACAAAAGCGTTATTTCATCATTGCTTCAGGTGTCCAAAGAAACAAAGCGTAAAAATAATATGTCGTACTTAGTCAGAAGAAATATCAACCGTCGCTTCCGACGCGGATGTAGATAATTTGGGCCGTGACAACTAATGTCTAAATATACGCGTGCGACATGTTATTATAGTTCATTAAGATCGGCTAACAATTGTCCGCGTTGTTTTTATTGTTAGAAGCAGGTGCCACGAAGATACTTCGGATAAACGTTTCAACGTGATCGTCTCTCGATCTGTCTCAAATGCACAGATGAAATCGAATCGTCAACCAATGAAAAAATTTGAGAGCAGTTCGAAAATTCGTCTAGATCACTAGATCGATTCTCCGTACAGGTCTATTTGCCTGTTAATCGTCCGAGATCCCTTATTGAGGCTCCCAGGCCTCGTTTAAAGCGGTCTAGAAGATGTTTTCCGTAGATAGCGGTCGAATCGCAATAATTACCGGACAGATCGCAATCATTCAAGTGCATTACGGTTACGCGTACACTTTTGCAACGGAAGCGGCCGGTGGCGTTTCCCTTGATCCTCGCCGGGGACACTGTCGACTCGTTCGACAATCGCGGATCGCTCCTCGTTGGATCCATTTCATCCTCGATCGTTAAAACCATACTGAATCCTGATGGATACCACTGTTAACAGTATACTGCACAGTACCACCATTCAGTGGCCTAGATTAATTGGTAATTATCTATAAGCCGATAGCGAACGATAAGCACTTCCAAAGATCGAATCAAGTCAGGTGATCAATATAAATTACTAATGACAAGTGAAACGTCTCTTAATTAAATAGCCTGGATTTGAGTTAATTAAGCGTGCTAGCAGCGATTTATCGGATCGTATGCTCCTTATAGATGAAAATCAATGATTGATGAATTGTACGCAATCATTATCATAACAACAGAACTTCGTGAAACCCAACCAAACATCAAAATTTAAAAAATCGCCAGATTTTGCATGGTGTCTATATTCTTTGCACTCTTCAATAACTGTATTTTATTATAAAATTTCTTATTTAAAAAATCTCGAAACAACATTCAAATATTGGAAATGTTTCGCAAAGTCCGCTCGTTTTAAAATTTTTCGTAGGATCATATCTGTGTCGAGCGTTTGACTGGGTTCCACTGTGCAATAAGTAAATAGTTTATTAATTTAATTAGTTCTCTTACGCCTTTCTGTTCGCCAGAGTGTAGCAGTTTCCACCATAGCTTCGCTCGGGTGATCATCTTATCCGAAGTACTGTAACCGGTATCTGTAACAGCGAGGAAAAATGGTTTTGTCAGAGATAATTGGAATCGGAACACAAGAAGAAACACTACAAGCCTTGTCATGCCGACGTTTCGTTGTTTCTTAATTTTTTTTTTGATAGCTTGATAGATTAATTGTTATTTTTCCAGCGAATCTTCAGACCGATTTTTCCATCCTAGTCGGAGCAGTACGTTGTTATCATTATTTGTTACGCAAGGGCTACCTAATGAAGTCGCGAAATTAGAGGAAACAATAGATTGTTTGTTCAGCTAACAAAGTTCATTATTCTTCTCGCGAACACTTTGCGATTAAATCAATCACGATATCATTCATCTCGTTCGAGTCCGTTTCGGCAAACACGGAACGATTTTTTTGTCTTCCATACACACATATTCATCTTCGTCGTTTCGAGTCATCGTTGCGTTCGCGAATTCTGCCACGGGTTTCGCGTAAATAACACCTGTTCGCGACGTTATTCCGAAGACAATCGCGGATCTGCGCGACGAATCGACATTATCATCCCGACTCTTTTGTCCGAACACTGGCGATCTGTGTAATTACGGTGCCACACGACGCTGTTCTTAAGATGGACTTTATGCAACGTTCTGCAGTCGGAGTAGCATCTCGAATTGTACGCAGAATCGTCAACAAGGAACGTTAATCTTCCGAAGATTACGATCTCTCTTGCCTCTCACGGAAATTTGACACAGCTTTCTCTGTAGTCGAATAAGTTCCATACATGTACGTAGTTTAATCTAACCTTCTGCTAAGATTAATCTAAAGATCTTAACATTTTAGTTCAGTAAAAATATAACTTGTATTTAAGCCAGTTCTCATTTCGCTGTTGTTCTTGGTTTGTTTTAACTTAGTTTAGTCTACCTAGCTTAGTCTAGTCTGTGTTTAGTCTAGCCGTAGTCTCGATCCAGTCTAGCTTTGTTCTGGTAGAGGCCGAGATATAATCTTGAATCCATCGAAGTATAGTGAAAGATAAGTCCAAATCTTGATTCAGCTTATGTGCGATCAAAGATAAGACAAAATCTTGATTCAGATTAAGTGCGATCAGCAATTAGATGCACTCTAAGGTAAATCCTGATTTAATCTAGGTGCGCTGTGTTCCATCCTTCTAGATCCATCTCTCTACTAATTCGATCACAAAGTATAACTAAATGTTAGATTATAGATTACGATTAGATTGGGATCTCTTTCATCATTAAAAAACAATAGCGTATCTACGAAGGAAAACTCGCTGTTTATCAGCTTATCTGTATCAAGTAATAGTTTTTTATCCTCTGTTCTAGATACACTCGAGGACCAGGTATGGCTGATATGGCCCGACAAAATCGTTGTGACAGGGGCGAATAAATCCGAGAGATTAATCACAGGACAAGATAATGTCGAAATCTAATGGGCTGGGTAAGTTCGTTGATAGGTAAATTGCAGCTCACGTGCGAACCTGATGGAGAGCGTCGATCTCTAAGACTCGTTAGAGGATCACGAGCATCTCGTGACTCATGATGCGGTACGCGCTTTCGAACTTAAACGCGAGCGGGGGATGGTGTATGATGATTTAAATGGGGCCATTATTCAATATGCTACTGTGCACCGGTTGACTTGTCGAAAAATACTTGTCATAATTCGAACTGCTGCACAACACTCAGCGGTAAAACGATTAACTTGTCTTGTGATACCGGCGCTCCCATTGTCGCGAATAAACCGCGGGCTTTTATGCACCTGTTAAAAAAATAAGTACGTGAGATCTAAATCGGCATGAACATTCGAAAGATTTGGAAACATCGATGGAGCGTTTCCGTCTGATCGGAAGTAATCGACTGGCTTACAATTAACAAACAACTTTTATTTTGCAGAAAGATCCGTCGTCTGAAATCGTGAATAGATCAATTGTTCTTTGCAGACAGCATTGTGCAGCAAATCATTTATCAAAACTTTCGGCAGATCCAATTTAAGTTTTGCTGCGGTCAGTGGTTGCATTGATTGCAAAGGATCCGAGTGTATTTAAAAAATAGGCAACGTATCGAACGAATTTTAATTTGTACTCGGATGAATTTGGTAAGTCAATAAACCATTTTAAAATTAATCAATTTAACAAACAGATAAAAAGTTAAAACATCGTAATACAGCTTCCGTTACGAACAATACTCTTTCTCCATAGACCTAAGAAAAACGCCAGCCTCCGGAGCAGCAAACCCAATTATGAAACGACCAGCACGCTGACATTCTCGCTTCCGCAGATAAATATCTCAAACTATGCTTATTTCGAGAAAGGTTTACCGTTTTTGCGTGCATTGAACGCAATCGGGACAGCAGTGAACGGCACTTTCAGTCTTTACAATGGTTTTAACGACAGACTTGCGGAATAGGTGCAAACGATCTATTCGAAATCACTGGTAGTATAACTAAAATATTTCATCGGTTATTTTGTCACCCTGGCGAAAAGTTGTGAAATCAATTCATCTCTATGCAGAAATTATTGATTTAAGCGATCCAGTATAGAGCAGTATATCTTTCTGCACGAAAATTAATATATTAACGAAGCTTCTTTCTTATATAAAGAATCATTCGATTTTGATCTCTCGTGCAATGATCAAAATATTAATGCTGCTCCTTTAAAAAATTATTAAATAAATGTATCTGCGCGTACAGTGTGACGTGCTGTGGGAGAATATCAACGATCTTTCGTTTCTCGTTAAGCAATTGAACGCAATTCGGCGAATTTAATTACAGGCTTGGCGTCAACGTTTCCGCGATCGATAGAAACGTCAATAAAAAGGGCTCGGCACGCGTCCACCGTGAGTCACGCGACTCTTTTCCTTTCATTTGGACTCGAGAGTATACCAAATTAGTTTGTTTTCGCTTTGTGGCCTGTTTACAAAAGCCGCGGCTATTTTTGACGTCGATTCGACGTGTTCGCGAATACAGAATGCACGCTGCATCGCTTTCTCTATAAACATGCTCTCATCGAAACGATCTTTGCATATATTTGAGAGTAAATAGTTACTGTAACTATTTTTAATCTCTCGTTTCAGAACTTCTAAACACTCTTGTCTTTACCATTGATCATCTCGTTCCCTTCAGACGAATACTTTACATATTCTCCATTATTCAGACTTTGACGTTTCTGGAGAAAAAAGTAGTTATCAACAATTAAATTTACCAAAATATTATTCATCCATCGCTACTTCAACTAATTTCTAATATCATCGCAAATTTATAAAAACGTGGCGCAATAATCATTTCTTCCAATCTGCAATTGTATTTGTCGCTTTCGCATTTACAGAAAGGGACCCTTACCTTTCGCAAAACTTTGAGCCTCTTCTTCTAAAGTCCCCTAAATTTACCGATGGCCTGCGACCACTCTGTCCTCCATATCACGGAGATCGTTCAGGAGCACGTGGACGAGGGTCGAGAAAAACGTAAACCACTTTTGCTCGCCCGGCGGGGGTGTAATCGCGTGACAATCGATGGATCTACCGTCACGATCACTGTCTCGACACAAAGTGATCCGAGATAACCTCGGTTCAATACCGGAAATAAACTCGGCAGAGAATGCGATTTAAAATGAGATTGAAGTCGCTTGAATTGATTGGGGTTGTTCGCGAGGGTCGAATCGATTTTTCCTTTATTTTCCACGTGAAAATGTGTTGACTACGAAGCACGCACGTGGTACCGACTTGTTAACATCTTATTGGTAGCACGAGCAGAGAGAGCCAGGTCCGCCGCGAGTTTTTTCGCACTCGGCACTGAGATGATTTTCGCCGGCGCGTTCGCATTTATACGCGGCGGGAAGGCGCCTCTCTTCTGAAAACGGCGCTCCGCGGCGCGAAGCGCCCTTCCAGGGCCGTCTCGAGGTCTCCCGGTCTCCCTGCTCGCCACCAAGAGGAATTCCCTCGATCCCCGATCCATCGAGATCCGTTTGCCTTCTGTACGAGGAAATATTATCATTTCTATCCGCAATTTCAGTCGAGAACGAACGGTCGGCTCTATGTCGCACGAAAACTGTCAGTTGTTCCGGGTTCTCTTTGCGTTTCACGTCGATTTTCTTATGAGTTAGGATCACCGATATATTTTTCATTATTTCACAGGATGATGTTATTCTTCTCCAAAATCATTCCTCTTTAGGAAATTTTCAACGATTGAAATTGGCTGCAAGAAAATTCATATTTGTCTAGCTTCTAGAGATGCTTTTGTAGTATTTATCAATTAATTTTGTGTGGGAGATTTAATAATTTGTCAACACTGGATTTTTGTTTATCTATACGTCGTCAATTGCGTTGGTTGAACATGACAGCATCTTCACGAATGCCATATTGATTTATCATCGAATCTATGTTACTACGTTGTGTCAGTTGTCTATGAGATAAATACTATTTGAACTTGTAAAAGTAATTTTACGACGTGCTTCCAGCAATGTACAGATCGGAATTGAATTTTTCTCCCTAGAATTAAAACATTTAAATAAATGTTCGAGGGGAAGATGGTAACTGATTCGACTCCATCTTGTTTCTCTCTTCCCAATTCGCATTTTTATTCTCATATTACATCTGTTTTCTGTGAAACAAAGACACATAACTAAAATCAGAAGAAAGAATAGAAGTGAACAATTCATAGTTTCATATCAAAATCTCCTGATGCATTAATAAAAGTACAAGGAATTAATTGGAAAAACATGGCGGTGGTTGAACTATTACCCTGAATGTTGCTCACAAATATTCGGCACCGTTTATCTCGTTTTTACACGTACTGTTGTCACGACTTTCGTTATCAATGACCTTTCTCTGTTTAAGGACACGTTGGTGTATGCTCAGCGTGGATTTATGATAAAAAGAGAAGACCTCCATCACATGCAGATCGTCTGAGAGCCCTCCATGAGCGTTCGATTCCCGATTTAACCATCATCGTGACTTGACCTTTAACGAACCGCGGTTTTTCCGAGTAAACGGTTAATCACTAGTCTAGACAATTGACATGCACAATGGACACGCATCTCTAAAACTGATCGCGACCGTGCATCTTTCTGCGAACCGGTTATGGATAATTTACGTTGGAAGATCTTCGGCAAACGGCGCCAAGTGCTGCGATAAACCGCAAGATTTTCGACGATTTCCCGGGAAGCAGTTTTCATCTCGCCTCGAGGACACCGTGACTGCGCGATTTTCGAGCCCCGCAGCTCCGAGGAGTTCTTGAAAATCGTTCGTAAAGCTGTCGTTGAACAGGAGGTTCTATTGTTTTAAAATTTAGACGGTAATCACGCTATGCGGTTGCTGGAGATGAGAAGGCAGTTTTAAATTCAGCGGAGATCGTGCAGCTAGATTCGTTGCTGATCGTTATTAACGATCAAAGATGTGTAAAAATATCGTCTTGAATTTTAACATTAACAGGTATCTGCTAAGACAGGTGCGTATAGTGAAAAATTGGTGCTCGTCGTCTTTGAACTACCTAAACTTTAAACCAAAATAATCGAGGTAATATTTTGTAGGCAAAAGTCAACGTTTCCATCTCGACTGGGAGAATTTTCAAAAAATATTGATTCAAGAGCTTAGGCACAAGGATCCACTGTAGCTTTTAAAGGAAATCTCTTTGGCAAAATACAAACAACCGAAGATCAGACAATTTTCCCAGAAGCCTTTACGTCGAAGGATTAAGGACAATTATCTGCTGTTTGGAACAGCGTACTCATTCGAGCGAAAAAGCACGTGGACAAAACTCGACGAGATAAATAAAGAGGACCATTTTTCTATAATTTATAACGCTTGTGACGAGATTAAGAATTTCTCGTGATCTATTACGGATCTCGTGATCGCCATTGCGTGGACAAATCGCACAACGGATCCCTTTGATTCAGGAACAGGTCCGCGTCCAGCATTCTGGGTAGATAAGCCGGATTTGCACATGATCCGTTGGTAAAAGGTGGCATTATATTATATTATGCTATGACAAAAGCCGCGACCTCCGCGATTGTCAGTCCGAATGGTCGTGATAAAAAGTGACGTTCACAACGGGTAACGTGAGTTACTGCTCAGGGATTGAGTCGGTCCGATGGAATGGCGACAGTTTCCGCGATGAACGGCTTTAAATTCGCTCAATACCGATCAGCACTTTCCTGAATGAATAAACGGCGATTCTTTTGTTTTCGGTCGATATAGCAGAGATCTTAGGCCATTCGCCATTAACACGTGCACTATGAACGATGTTTGATCATTCAGATAATCGAGGAGCAAGCAACAGATGTTGATAAACGAGGTAGTCACTAAAAAGTTCAAAGGTGATTCAAATCGAATAAAATCATCCCCTTTTCATAAATGGTTCCACAATATGTCAGAAATAAAATATATTTATACGCGGTCAATTTTCAAATAAAAATGACGAACTGATAATCACAAATAACATTTCTAATTATTTTTCAGTAGAGCACACGCAGCTGCAAGTGAAAGCAGCAACCGATCAACGCACGAGGAACCAGTAATAAGAGTAGTTTTGTAATCGCGTGCGATTTAAAATTTTCGCGGGCCCGCAGGATGTGCGCTAATTGCGCTACTTTTTTCCATATATCTTATTTAAAGAGCAAATGTTTCAGTTGAGAAATAAGAAACCTGGAACTGGATCGTATCGCCAATTGTATATTATAATTCACGGTCAATAGACGGACTCGCTTTCGTGAGTCAGGTTGCGGATGAAATCGAAACACGCCTCGTGTCGGTCTGGCGACGAGAAGTCTGCCGGCTTAATGAATGCAAATCCTGCCGCCTGTTATATCGAATCGGAATAAAATTAATAGAACATTGTCCCGTTCGAAATGGCGACGACTTCTTCGGATTGCTTAGCATAATAAACTCCAACCGCGCACCGTTAATGGAACTTAGGGGCTTAGTGATATCGTTACATCTCCGGCCGACCGAGATGCTTTCTTATTTCTTTTGCCTTGTCAATGGATTACACACGAGCTTACTGAATCGTTAACAACTCATGCTAATTTATTCGAGGATCGCTGAATTTTTACATGACGTGGAAAATAACTCGAAGCTTATTACAAATAAATAAATAGATAATAAGCCGATGAAATTGTTAAGGCTTCGTTTGAGAAAGAGAGCGAGAAGGAGAGGGAGGGAGATTCTCTCTCCTTGGGTCAGAAACTGACTTCGAAGGTCCTCGCGATCGTATAACATAACCGTGATCCAGAGGAACGATCGTAAAGGGATAACGAGTGGTCGATAAAAATTGGACACCCGTAGACCTCGATCGCGACTGTTACCCCCTGCGGTTTGCTCATGTTAATGAGTGTTAAAATGAGGATAAGTAGCATTACCTCGAACGAATGTTTCTCGAAATATTCGAACGGTGTTGTAATCACTCTCGAATCTCACGTTTCGTTGCATTGTCCAACGCTGATGGATTATTTAATAAGCAACGATATATTATCGTTTCTCTCATTTTCCTGGTGATCATTTATTTTTATTTCGATGCCGACTACCATGGAAAACAAAAGGATGTAGCGTAATCAGCAAAATAATTCGCAACGATCTGTAGCGTGGACGATCCACGTGTCACTGGACACGTGCCGACAGAATCGCATCCGGTGCGCGATTATTTTCGAGTGACCAGTTACATAAATGAATTGACGGCAGTCCTTTTTCCAGATATCCGATGATCATTAGACTGCCGTTTTAAAAAATCTACGATGAACATCGGTATTGGTGCATCATCAATCGGAAATCTATCGGCGACATGCTCGATTGCTGCAATCCTTCGGTCTAGCGTTCGATTCGAAGACCGCTAACTCTATTAGACAGCGATACTGGTCAATCAATATGTTGTCTTATAAAAGAAGTATTACCAAACAGTCAATGATTAATTAATCCAATTTATTGTGTTAAAGTAAGGCTTGTCCGAACACTTTACTTCGAACAAAGCTATTTCTTAGAAGACACTAATAGCTGATTTATTGTTGTACTGCAATTTTTCAATTAATTAAATTCAAAAGCTTTTAGACTGCATTTACATGTGCTGGAAACAAAAATAAGTGTAATTCCGGTTTAACAAAATTATGAAAAAGACCCCAGCGCTGTTATCAGATTTCTGTTTCATGGAATTGCTCTGCGGAAAAATGTCTGTGTCACATAAATATCTGCAGTCTTACGGCGAACGTGTTAAGTGAACAAGCAGAAACGGACGATTTAACAGATAAACTAATTTACGTGTGACTTTGTTGTTCGCAGAAGACCATGTCTCACAGGAAACGCGCAGGATCATTCTCGGACGATCCGCCAGCGATTCGCGACGAGATCCTCCAAGTCCTGGGCCGGAAATAACAATCACGAATGTCAACCAGCAAATAAAGAAGAGGATCGCGCGGAAGTTCGTGGTAGGAACGGGGAAACAAGGCGAAGGAACGAGAGGGATAAGAAAAACGATTAAATTCACGACTAATTGAACTCACTCGTCGGCGACCCTCGTGAATGGCAATGTCAATTGATTGACAGACCTCGATCGAGTCGCCGATCAATTAACGCATCGTACGACTACGTTTGTTGATCCGATCGATGTAAAAGATAAACGACCGTGAGCGTAATTACATTTGTTTATAAATACTGGGAATCACGGGTAGTACGCACGTTTCGAATCAGTATAGAAAAGGTCGACCTATAGATAGCACGTCCCCGCAAGTCGCGTACCGTCATCGTAAGCATGTACACGTTTTTATCATTTTTGTAATTGTAGGATAAGAAACCGATCGTTTGATGGTGGAAGATTTTTATTGTATTTACTTATTTATTTAACAAATTATTGCGACAATATTGTCTATTTTCGGCATCAGAATTATTGAAGATCAGAGTGAAACAATTGATTCATCGAGATCGGAAATCGAGAATTCCAGTTTCACAGCCTTTTGTACGACGAATCGACTGCTCGTCACTCTCGGTATCGCGTAGAACCGTTTTTAAAAAACGTTGCAAGAACGACCGACTGAAATATGTTCGTGTCGCCAAGGCGTCGTCTCGCGGGTTAGCAATAAATCCTGCCAGTCGATCGGTAGTCTCCGCGATCTTTTTGTCGGTCGCTCCTATTTTCTTTCACAATGATCGTGACATACCTTTCTTCTCGCGAACAATTATCGGTTTCGTCACCCGCGCAATTCTCCGTTCTCTGCGTTCCCTGGATGCATTTACAGAAGAAAAACGGAAAGCAAAACAGTTCAAACATCTGAGGAGGACGTTCCGATGCTCCAAGATGGCCGCTAGGTGTGATCGGCACGCGTGCCTAACGGATTTCTCGTAATCGCGCGGGTCGTAAGCAACGAAGCGATCTAATCGGCGGATTTCATAATGATTTTTTGTTAGCTTATCTTACCTGAAGATCACCACGTCGTCCATCAACTGTCCACTCGACAATTCTCTCTTATCGATTCGGTGGTTTTACTCGAATAACCTATTTAATCCCCGTTCATCGATTTAATTTCCGTACTCGAGTCATTAAAACGATCCACTCGACTATATAGACAATATAATAAGCTTTCGCTGCGTCCACGTAGACTGATAATGTCGATTGATTCCTATGTACGGTCGATGACTTAATCGACACCTGCAGGTGTCATGACTCGTATTTACTCGTGTGTAGTTAGAATATTTATGTAGTTTACATTTCGTGTAATTTCATGATAATAGGATAGTCCCCATCTGTTCATTTAGCAAATTAGAGCGCAATAATATTCCTAATACATTTGTATTCATATTCACTCATTATCGTACGCCCACATTAATTGTAATTACCAAAATATCGACAACAGAAGAATAGAATTTTTTTCAATATAAAACAAATGAACAGCGTCCATATTTAGTAGCTTATGTTGGGAATCTTTATAAAGTCTCGGTCATGGTATTACAGTGTTACGAATGAATACTTTACGCATTCATTTTCATCGGAAACGCAGGGGTCGTAACAATATGCAAAAATATCGAAGTTAATCACAGGACGAGTTTCGTTGAATAATTGAAATGTAGCGAGTGTATGCAAACTGTTGCAATCAATTGTATACTTTATTCTAATTTACAATTTTTTCCGTTTCCGGTACAAGCGAAAAAGGAACAAAAATGTCAATGTGACTTGGGAGTACGCGGAACAACCGTGCGAAACGAATCAAAATCACGGCTGGATCGTTTTCTTATCAAGCTTTTATGTAAAACTCATGGACATACCAGGTCTGTTTAACATAAAATAGATATAAACAAGGATTCGATCGCGATCGTGTTCGCGTGCTGGCGGATTCGCACATAGGACTTCATGAGATTCGAAAGTATTGCAGCTAATGTTAACTGCCGATTTGTTCGGATATATCTGGGAACGCTTTGACGGATGTTACGAGCCGGAGTTTTGCATAAAACATGCAAACGAAGTACCGTAACCCGATGGATCACTCCGATGGATTTGCATTTTCCGCGGTACAGCTGATGCCGTAGACAATTTATAGACGGGATTGCGTATGCGAAACTTTTCGAAAGGAAATTCAAGCACGATTTGAAATTCGACATGCCGCTATGCAAATTCCGTCCGATTCTTCGGCTAAAAATTTCTTGCAAAATCGAATTTCCTTCTGGAAGCATGCCGATGGACGCTGAGTCGTTCTTAGTCGTTGTTTCCAAACGTAATCTTGCATCGACGATTTTTATTCAAGATCTACGGCCATTCTTATTTCTACTACTTTCAATTTTACAAAGTTAAAGTCGAACGTCCTCCGATAAAATAATAGACTATTCTTATATCTCATGAAGTATAGTTTTACGAAAAGAAGTCTTGATGCACTAGGCCACAACAATCGTCTAGAATGCTTCGAACAAAAATTATTGCCACTGTTTGAATCTTACTCCGAGGGTTAATTAGTGCGCGACAAATTATGCAAGGGTAGCAATATCATGTATCAGTTTCATGTATACAATTTCTAGCATCCATGGACGAACGAGGTCGTTGAAAGTATCCAAGTCGATCTCTGAGTGACTCACTCGCTCCATTGCGAGAATTATGAAAAAAATGGGAATGTTTTCTTAAATAAATCGACGATCCCAAGGCTCGAGGGTGGGAACGTCCAGTATACGATGCAACTTCTTGTGTCCGGATAAACGAGATCGTCGAAGGTGCCGACTTGGTTGCCAATTGACCCAATTCCTTGTGCACGGAATAATTGAAAAATATTAAGGCATTACCGTTTCCCTGATCAATTTATTTGTTTACTATACGCCGCTGGTCGAATGCAATTCTTTGCGCAGAAAACCACTGAACGATACCGCAGATATAAATATCCTTTCGAATTTCATTGATATGCACGTATCCTTGCGTTTCGCGAATCTGCATATACCGCAGGTGCACATTTGTACATTTTGTAAATTATTTAACGCCGATCTTTATAGAGTGTACGGAGTTCAAATCAAATATTGTAGACTGCATAATAGCGTGGAAAATCGAACACGCATGTGTCCTTGCATTTTGTGAATCTACACATGATCGGGTGCATAAGAAAAATTAATTACATTTTGCGCATTAAATAATAATAAATATCAGATATTAAATAATGATATAGGAGATAGTCGACGTTCGTCAAGCTTCTCGAATCGAGAACAAATGTTGTCTATTCAGTGAAAAATACAAGCATGTTGTAAAATATTCATTTGCATAAACGGCGAGTTTCAGGGTCGCCGATGGGGAAATCGTGCAGCCATTCGTCGAACCGATGATGTAGTTTCTTATGACCGGAGGAACGAGATCATTGAAAGTACCGGCTCGACCTTTCCTTTGGACATACGTCGCGTTCTCACCGAGGCCTTGCCATTGATCGACCGCGATGTGAATGAACGAAAGTCCCACTCGGCGGTCCCAACCAGGAAATAAGTCCAAGGACCTGTTCTCGACTCAGGAAGCCACACTCTCCCGTGACGAATGGCTTTCATGTAAATCAACATCGGGCCCCCTCGGCCACCCTTCCCCATGAACTCTTCCGTTTCCGATAACGATTGACCTTACATCGGTGACGATACTCTATTTTGTTTCTCCCCTACGATTGTCTCGCTGGATTTCGGGGAATCTCTTCCGTAAAAGGTAAATCGCCTTGTACCGAATCGTTCTGACAGATTTTAGCAGCGGTTTATCATTGGTCCGACCTTACCGCAACTCCGAACAGGTGGGAATTCCTGGACCAGCTTGTTCGGTTATTTTTTCATCGGTTCGCATTGTAATTTGTAAAATGGTCGCGTACTACACTGAAAACGGGACACAAGGAATATCTTCTATACGTTTCATGGTATTAGACCATCCTATTACATGTCTACTTTGTATTTAATTACGTAAGACACGTTTCTCATCGCGTGCTGTAATTTACAAAATAGTTCATATGTTTCTCCTAAGATAAGCCATATTATCGCAATTATTCTTAATGATATTAGATACGCATCGAACGCAATCTGATTAATCTTAAAAATTAAGCGTCGTAGACAGAATATTTTTCTTCGTGATCACCCTTTCAAAGTTTTCCTCATATCGTTAATATTTCCAGCTTTATTTAAAGTGTACCTTACTGTTCTTTGTTACAAGAAGTACAGAAAGTTCGATTCTGTTTCACAAAAAAGGTATCGACGATCTAAAAAGATGTACGAAATCTGATCGCAGCTGTTTCAAATATGTTTCAAACATGTTTCACATCCTGTGAAACGTATCCAGGTGCTCGATCTCAATCAATTACTTATAATTATTGCGACTAATTATTCGCAACTGTTTCGCATCGACGAACCCACCAAATCGGTGTCTATTAACGTTCACGCGTCCATCCGTAGCAAGATCACCCGCGAAAATTTTCCGCGATCCACCGTGAAAAATTTCCGAGATCGTCCGTAAAAAATTTCCAAGATTTTCCACAAAAATCTGAAATGATAATGATCGATTGTTATCGATCGTGATCAATCTCCTTACGTCAAACGAATACGATTTAGCTCGAGAAAATTAGCTCGCAATTGTCTCGAAATTAGTATCACCGTGACCAAATCGACGTGCGCGGGTCGCCATTATCGACAGTAATTAGCGTAACGAGAAATCAACGTGCCTACGCGTTGTACGGATCGCTCGTTGGAGGAAAAAGAAAAATAAAACCGATAAAATAATTTCGATTGATCCGGCTCGCAGAACTGGTTCGTTCGGTCGCGTACGATCCAGGACAATGGTGATCTTTCTGTTTAATTTGAATGATCATTAGCGAACGACGACAAAAACGAAAAGAAACACGAATATGCTGATACGCGAACGAGCTACCTTAGTGGGCAGGTCCGTCACGCCGTCGTATCATTACGATTCATTAATTACGTGGATCATTTAATCGCGCGATTTCATTAGCCACGGAAAATTGCATAGGTAATAATCGCGTAACATGTTACCGGACTTCCTCTCTCTTCTTTTTTTTCCTTTATTTTTCTTACTGTTTATCGCGGATATGTGCGGCTCGTTACCGATCCTCGGCGCAGCGTTTTTTTTTTTCTCTTCCTTAGAGTCCGGCGAGAATTGGTAATTAGGAGGTAATCGGCGGAGATGGACGGTTGCGAAATTACTATGGACAACGGACAATCCCGATATACGTCTGTGCGTGTGTATGCGTTATGAATGAAACCGAATCTGTTCTTCTCTTTTCCCTGTGTTTTGCCCATTTTTGAAACGTCATTTCGTTTGCTTTAACGACCCGTTTACGGCACATTTAAATGTACCGCGGCGCTCTGCCGTTTAAGCGCACCGATAAATCACTGATTACACCCGTCGCTTAACGAAACAGTCTCGTAAATCAAATTAGCAATCTTCTTCTCACGCTTCCACATCGATAATTGAAGCGCTGGCTTTTGCAGTGGATCTTCCGTTTTTTCCAGCGCGCCGTTACTAGATAATACTATTTACCATCGGATCAATTGATACCGAACACATTGTAACAATAAATGAAAGTCCGACTGGAGACGTTAATTAACACATCAATCATCGTTATCGATTCGAGTCGACGGTCTCCCGAGATTACGTACCCTGCGCAAATAATAGGGGTAAAATAATTAATATCCTCGATAAACTTTTCAAAGGAAAACCATAAAATGATCTCTGAATTGTCAACTGGAACGTAATGCAGAAGCACGGAGTGAGGTAAAACGATTATTAGGAACGATCGATCACGTGTTCGTTGATTAAGGAATCGTAATTATTGGACTGCAACGATCAATGTTGTCGCAAGGAGAACAGATCGTTGTTTCCATGCAAGCATGGATCTCGATCCTCCCCGCCATGACTGTCGGCTGTGCAAAAAACACGAGAGTTGTCACGAAGGAACGATTCAGAAAAGCGAATCATCGCGTCGCGATCGCGAGTATAGATCGCGCACGATCGCTTTCGCGTGCGAAACGGTATCACGTAATACTGATGTAATACGAAACAATTCGAAAAATGGATGACTTCGCGATCACGGACTGGGTCAATTAATCTGTATCCATGGTAATTCCGAATCGTCGTTTAACCAGACGTGATTTATCGTGGGTGCAGACGACCAATTAAATCGTGTTATCCCAGGACAATGCTTCGATGTTCAAACGTTAGTGATCGAAACCGTGCAAACCTGCTTGTCGATTTTCAATTTCGTCGCAATGAATTTCGCTTGAGATCCGAAGAGGAAAGCAATTTTGTAATGACGAAAGTATAGAGAACAAAGCGAACACGCGTCGTCTAGAAGGATTAATCTCTGGTTGATTAATCCCGTGGGCTTTAGGGTCCCTGAAATTCACGGCGGCGATATCAGGCGACGAGATTGAAATCGGAATCAGGGAATCACGTTCCCCTTAATCCTTCTCCGTGTTTTATCCTTCTCGTCCTCGTTCGCCGGGGCTCCCCGCTTCTGCGATACACGAAACCGGAAGCGGCAACAGGTAAATTTTAATATAACGCATATTCTCACGCGCTGCGCAATTACTTTAACACGACCGATTAAACCGATAAGCATCGATTTATGGTGTCGAAGTCGGGACGGTATTTAGCGAAAAAAAAAAACAAAATAAAACGTCGGACGTTATAGATGGAAGGAGAAAAAAATGAACGGAGGGAATTGAAGAAGACAGAAGGAAATTCCGGAGAATGAACTACGTATGAGATTTCGTTCGGTATTATTACGCAACCGTGATGCGCGAACGATAGAACCGCTGTGACGAAGCGGCAACGTTACACCGATAGAACACGTAATCTCACGTAATGGCTTGCTTGATTTTTTTTTTCAAACGACTCCGCGATATTTTGCGCGCGTTCTCGGATTTTATCGAGAATTCGATATTTCTCGCTGTCAACGAAAACCATACGCACACCACAGACGTTTATCGGCAATGACATTTTATCGACCTGACGCGACGTCACCGGTCGCGTCACTTTTGCCACCTGTTTTCTTCACGCTGCAAATAATGATGTTCACATAATTTCGTGACGTGTTCCTTAACGACGCCGCTTACCGTCATGGTCGAAATTATTTTTCAAAGAGCAACTACTTTTGCCAGCACTCGGCTCCGTTGCATGCTCGTCGAAGTTTTTCAATTTAAAATTCTAACGCGACTTTCTATCTACGACTTTGTAAATTATTGTTCACTGTGCAGCTGTTAAAATGACTTTTATACGAAGCAACACTTTATCGTACATCGCGTGTCACTTGAAATTGCTGAATTAGAAGTTATATCGTACTGTAAAATGAAAATAATGGCTACTGCGTATCGATAATGAAACTCGAGCATTCCGTGGAAAGTATTAAATTAATTCAGTGATGGTTTGTACTGACATAAAAGAGAAAGTTTTCGCGATGCCTTATGCAACGAGGAGGAAGTTAGTTATTGTAGAGCATCGTAGTTACAAAATTTGAGCTTCTTTTCGCGAGTGTTGAGAATCGAGAAAACCGGCGAATATTCGGATAAACGAGTGGAAAATCTCGTCAGAGGTGTAAATAATTTTGGCACCCATTGCATTGTAAATTACAAAACAAAAATTGTCACGATAAATGGCAGAATAATTCCCTCCGATGAAGATATACGAATTCCTAGACGCGTTAATGATCGTTGATCGAGGGGAAAAAGCAGTGGCCAGAATGCACGGTAATGCCAATCGACACCATCCGAGCATAGCTCGAATCGGATCGAATCGATCGTACAATTTTTTCGACGTGGCTTCTACTGGAAGTTGAACCGAGGTTTTCTTCGATTATAAATATTGATCGCGCGACATTGTATACGCTGCGAACGTTCTTTTGCCGGTTCATTTATCGCATTTTAATCAATTACACGAATCTCATTAATGATGAAAAAAACCGTCATTATAAAATTCTTCTGTTCCCAGTTTTTTGTTTTTCATATCTCAGACGACCGCGTGTAAAAGGCAATGATGTCGTTACAGTAAACAATATATACATAAAATCTTACGTAAATCCCTAGACAATTTTTTATTGCGATTCATCGTACTGTCCAGTACAACGGTGTATTATTATTAATGCTAATGTTGAATCGATCGGTTCGACATCCAGCCCGTAAGCTGAGTGCCTTCGGGTCTCGAACTAATTTTGTCTAGTTTTTCTACTGGCTAACATGGTAATCGATTACTCTTCATTTACATCTATCGACGCCCATTGTTACGAAACAATCGTGAATTGTTTACAATTATGTGTCGATGCCGGGGTGAACGGAACGAATGCGATTTCGACGGATGCTAAGGATCGGGATGAAAGCGTGTAACATTTGCCGCGAACGCTTTCTAAATCTCTCCCAAACGAAATCGAAATCTCTCCCGATGTCGTTGAATTGTTCACCGAAATCATGAGCTTCGTTTACATAATAAATTAGCAGCTGAAATTTCTATATTGCGGCAATAGTGCGAATTAGCTAACACCCGACGCGACGTCTGCCGTTCAGTGAAAATGACGAACGACGCTGCAAACGAACAATAAACAGTATTTAAATAGCATGAACATTCGTTTCAAAATGATTATTTATCGTTTCCGTTAGATAATACAATTAACTGAGGGAATTCTTCACAGAGCTATAGGAGAGGTATCGATCTTACTCGCCATTTTGTCGGGTCCAGGGAATTTTCACGCTCAGCGTGTAAGTAATTATTGTAACAGATATTTTCTGCTTCACAGGGATTGCCAAAGGGAAACTACGATGGGGACTATTGCAATCGTAAATAGTTATTTTAGCATTACGGCCAAAATGGCCGACGCGGAGCCAGGCATTGCGTCACGAACACTTGAAAATCTCTAATCGTTCCGTCGATCGCAACGATTCGAAGCAACTCAAACTGACGCCTCTACGTCGATACCATAGCGATCGAATCGAGAAGGAAAAAGATCGTTCGATCGAACGATTCGAATTACTTCGACAATCAATATTTTTTTGCTTCGCTGAGTATTTGTCAATCACAGGTTTAATTGCTTGTCACGCGAGGATCGGTCATTTGATCGAGTAATTCGAGATTTCGTTGTATCAGTCCGCCGAAATCAGTCCAACCACGACCGTCGTAGAGGATTTGCAGAGCCGAGAATGTTGCCGCTGGATCCTTTATCTCTTTTGAGCAGTGTTCATGCGGTAAATTAATATCGTTGCAGATAATTGAGGTGCGGATGATGTAACGATCTGTTACCGAGCTGTGTTGTATTACTTATTAGATAATAATCACGGTCACTGCGAAGATCCCGCGAGCTGCGCCAATAATGTTAAATACAATAAATATATGGCAGCTGAATCTCGTTCGTATGCGTCTCGGGAACTTCTCGTAATCGGCAGACGTAACAGGAACGCTATGTAATCACGGTAATGCTTTAAAGAATTAATTTCATCCATTAGCCTCGGAAAATGCATTTCATCCACCGAAGCATACGACGTTCGAAAAATAAAATACTGGTGCTTGGGTTCTAGCTAGATAAGAGCTGTCAACTATTCTGCTAGAATACTATTTATCAAGCACTTTTGGGTATATTTTTATAAACACATCGTTACACTGTTTTGTATAAAGTTTTACATAAATATCTGCTATTATTTGGAGTGCATAATCGATCTTTTTTTATGCCAAAATACTTAAGACCTGGAAAAAAAATATTTCAAAATATGTCGCACAGATTGCAGAGATTAATTAATAACGTTTCGATTATGTTGGTCGCGCAACATATTGCGTCGTGCAAAGGAGAGCATCCAAGCTGCTTCGACCAGTGGCTTATCGATATCATTGTCGGATAAGAACTCGATTCCGCCTCACGTGTTTTAACATAATTGAGAGTTTGACAGACTAATTTGTCTTGACTGACTCTGAGTCATCGTCCGCGACTAGTCACAGTACAGAATACCTGGTTCCGAGCACTGTCAATCTTCTATGAACGGAACGTTTTATCCGTTTCTTTATTGACGGGCTCAGAAGATTTCCACAAACGTGCGCTTCCATGTTCGAACACCAACAGAAACGACGTGTGTACAGATTTATTCTCCCGACGAAAATACATTGTCAATCTTTAATTTAAACGATCTTCAATTAAATTATTTACTATTTACCTTAAAGTATGCATTTATAACAAATATGAATAGATTAACTACAGAAGTGAGATGACATTAGAAGAATTTAAAGATATTATTACATTATTTTCAACTTATTACGTTCTTTAAAAGAAATAAGATATTTTTATCTAATATATATATATATTTCTTACGATTAACACAGCTAATTTTGCATAAATTTTTAGGCACTGAAACAAAAACATCTCTTTCTTTCTTTAATTATTAAAAGGATCAGTTTATGTTACAGTTTGTAAACTTGTACTATCGAGTTTACAAAGATAGGCAATGTCGAAGCTGGCGCCTCGGCGTCGCAACATTATTGTAACATTGTCGATACCGTCGTTTCTTACAAGATGCACTGCGAAAAAAAAACCGTGTAAGATCGGCACGGCAGTCGGGGATTCGCCATACACGATTATTCTAGCGGCGAGTTGATGACACAGACGTGTAGTACAAGTTGGCAACGCAACTCATAGTTAGTGGTCATTGCCAAGGTTGGTTCTCGGGGTCTTGCATAATGCCCCAGTGACCAGTCGCGGAGGATTTTGCACGTGCGAGTGATTTCTGCGCGTCGTCGGCTCGAACGAGTTCCTCGCGCGAATTGATCTTCAATTATAGCACCGGTCGTCTCCCTTCAATTTTATATACTTCGTCTTCTTTCCTCTCTTGTCCACTGCCTTCCGCCGCGGCTGTGTCAATTACCTGGCAGTCACGTGACTGTGCCAGAGATTGTCTATCGTTGTGCAATTCAGGTGCTCGCTACTTGTCAGCCACGACCTGGCTCAATCGGAGTCGATCTTCCCTCGCTACGTAGATCGCGGAAGAATCGAGAAGGATTTTCAGACACAGAAAAGCGGAAGGCGCTTCTTCTATCCGCTCTTATATTCCTCGGACCGGTGTGATCAAATACTCTGCGACATACCATAATGCCAAATGAACGCAGAAATTGTTTAGACATTTTCTAGATAATTAATATTGATACGAATAATATCTTTATGCAAAAATCGAAGTTTCTCTGCGTCGATTGTATAAATTTATTAATGAAAGAAATTCGATTTGTTATTTAATTCTTGTTGGTACTTTTGATACAAAATTCGTTGGCTTCCTTGCAAAATAAATTGTTACAAAGATTAAAGAATTAGAAATAATCGAAATTTTCACGGCGATCAACGATCATCGAAGTCAGTGGTGGGGGGTTACCCGTTCGGCTCAGCGCTATTGTTCAATCAGTTGCAACGCGATCGCTGAAGGCAACAGTTAGGTTTTAGGGACTGCTCTTGCAGAAGTGGTCTGAATGAAGGTAGATCTTCAGGATGACCACTAATGACGATTGGTCGAGTCCTGTGGTTAGTAATGATCATCCTGATGATCACTACTAATGATCTTTGAAAATTTACGTTCTTATTTAATGAAATTGTTTTTTATATTTTTGGTATTTAGGCTCACGATATTGACTTCCTTTTTTGTTACCTTCTCCCAATTTAAACGAATTTTCTTTTCTTTTCTTTTAAACGAATTTTATCTTGAATTTCAATGTAAATTTATCTCCTCGAAATATAATAGCAGCGAAACAGATTCATTTTGAAGAATAATTTGAGAGGGAGCTATGTTTCGTCTCGGGTCCGCTAGTGGACTCGTCATACATATGTAGAAACAGGGACGGTCTTAGGTTCTGGAAAGGAATCCATCTGTTGGCGAGTGGCTGAGGTAGTCGCCACACTATGATCAATAATTATATCATCTGGCAAGAAATCAAATATTAATTGGTTGGTATTGTCGATAAATTATCAATCTACGATCAGAGATATTACAGTATTACCTACCATAACGAGCGGGTAAAACACGACTAGTTCATTCCCTTTATCTGTTAAATGGCGCCACCATTCACTTTTGGCACCCAATTTGTTATCTTATTAAATTATTATTTACTGTGCAATCTTCTATGCATTTCACAGTACGCCAGATATTACAATGTAAATAAGAGATGAAGGAAACAAAGAAAAACTTGTTTCATTTGTAGAAGAAAAAGAATTATGCTAATCCCAAGTATTTACGGTATGTATCGTGGTTCATATCACGCGCGGCACGGTGGTGGGGATACCGTTTGTCTTCTGTCCTGTTCTGAGAGACAATCGAGACAATCAGAGTATCAAACAATTTTGGACACCGCTTTCCGCGACGATAGACAAGAAGTTGACAAACAGACTTATATTGTTTAATATTTAATTAATTATCTTACGAAAGTTCAAAACAATATGTCTGAGAGAATAGTGGAACTTTTTAATTCGTTTCAGGATTACTTAAACAATGAAGAAAAGTTGCGTGAGGTGAGTACTAATGATTTGTTATGATACATCCTTCTCGTATGTCAAAGTACCAAAATATTGTTAAACAATTTTCATACAGATTTTGTACAAGGTACAAACTCAGTACGAACATTTGCAGCATCGATACTTTTCCTTACGAATAGTTAAATGATGAGTGGTCAAGTATTTTCTGTCAAATGCCTTCGAAACGTGTGTATAATTTAGGTTAGAATATTTAAATTCCAAAGTTAACAGTTGTGTTTGTAATTAGACAAAGTGTTCTTTAAAAGAAATCATTTCAAGTTAATTTTCTGTTGCCAAAGGAAATCCGTGGCAGTGTAAAAGGTCTTGAAAGGTCATCCACGGAAATACTGATAATTTTACAGAACATTCATAATGATGATAATATTGAGGAAAACATAAGTATGGACATTGCATGGGACATAATCATTGCATTAGACATAATCATTGCGTTGTTCTAATGATTATTATGTATTTACTTCTGTCTATAGTTGTATCTCGATACTGTGCATCAGCAAGAGAAATATTTGAGGATGTGCGTAAAGATTATGCAAATCTTGCAAAAATTGTACCAAAGGACCAGTATTACAGATTTCATGACCAATGGCGTTCTGTGACACAGAAACTATGTTTCCTAGCCTCTTTAGTAATTTATTTAGAAATTAAGGTTTTGGTCACTAAAGAAGCTGTTGCAGAAATGTTGGGAAGTATGTAATCACAAATTATAATTACTTTTTTACAAATCTCTTTATGCTAAAATTATATTACATGTACAGTTAAAAATAGCAAAGAAGATGGTTTCCATTTGGATTTAGAAAATTTCTTAATGGGTTTGCTACAGTTGGCTGCAGAATTGGTATGTATAATCTACAATTAATAATTATAGTAACTTTTCTTTCATGTATTTTCTTTTAGAGTCGGTTTGCAGTAAATAGTGTCACAAATGGCGATTACAATAGACCCATAGAAATAGCAAGATTTGTAAACGAATTAAATGCTGGCTTTAGGCTGTTAAATTTGAAAAACGATATCCTGAGAAAACGTTTTGATGGTTTAAAATACTCTGTCAGAAAAGTAGAAGAAGTTGTTTATGACCTCAGTATAAGAGGTTTAAAACCATGTCCTGATCCAGTCAGCCAAGAAACAGAGTAATTATTATATAAGTATAATTTATGGCATTAACAATATCTTATATATATATATATAAATATTACATATAAAATTATATATAATAATTTATAAAAACTATCATTTTCATATTGAACTTTACAAATTGTAAGGATATTATTTTTTGTTATTTTATATTTTTGTTTTACCGTTTAATATAACTAATAACCCATACGGAAATTTACTTTGTTTAACAAGTCTTTACCATCGATAAATTTCCGGTAATTCTTTGTAAAAAATTTGGCAACATCCTGAGGGCGAGTTACTCCAGAAATGTGTGGTGAGATAGTAACCTGAATGAAAATATAAATTGAAATTATTTAAGTTAGTTTAATCGTATATTTTATATTGTATCTAAAGCATAGAAGATTTACTTGTGGTAATGTCCATAATTTACTATCTTTTGGCAGTGGTTCTTTTTCAAAAACGTCCAGTATTGCTCCCGAGATCCACCGCTGCTGAATAGCGTTCACTAAATCAGCTTCTTTAATAATTCCACCTCGACCTATGTTGATGAAAACTGTACCACGATCTTTGCAATTTTGTAACATATTCCCATTTAATAGACCTAAAGTATTTGGAGTGGACGGCAGAACATTAACAACGTAGTCACATTCTTTTAACATTTCATGTATAGATTCAATTGTTCTATGTTCATCTACATAGTCTAACTTTTCTTTAAGTTGCGTTCTTGTTATGCCCCAAACAGTAGCTCCAAAAACCTTCAATTTCTCTGCAACTGAATAAACAAACGTCAATTAAAAGATTGTTTGAAAGATAAACGAACTCAAATTAATATTTCTATAACTACTGTAAGGAAGTTAGAGTATTACTCACTCGATTTTCCAATATTTCCCAAGCCTAAAACGCCCACAGAGAGGTCGTGGATCAATCTGTGGTTTGAGATATTTTCATCTCTTCCCCAATAACCATTTCTCTGATTTTCGTACTGCTGCTTCTGATTACGTTCGAAATTGAAAATATGAGCTACCACATATTCGGCCATAGCCAAACCAAAGGCTTCATCAGAGAAACGAGTTACGACATAATTAACATTTTTATTTTCCAAATGTGGAACTAATAATTCAACACCAGCCCATGTAGTTTGCACCCATTTTAGATATTGCAATTTATCCAAATATGGTAGAAAAAGATTGCAATCTGTTAACAGTATGTCCGCGCGTTGCAAGTTCGATAATGTATCATCTTTATCTGTAATGACGGAAGAGGAAGAACGTTGTCGAATGTAATAGAGAAAAAGTGGCAGTATATAACAAATTGAAAAGCAAAGGCAAAAAGAGTCGGATTGGTGAAGATATTCGCCGCGAAAAGCCTCTTAAAATTAGGTCGTGATTCATTCGAAAAGTACCTATTTGAAATATGCGCCAAATATTTGAATGGGGTGGGTTTTCCGCCAAGCTGTACATGCGAAATGCGCAAATTCAGTGTACAAGGGATCGTAGTGTTAGTGCGTTTCAACACGTGCTCGCTGCGAAAGCTTTCGTGAGCCGATGGAATTCGCGCTCTACGGGCATGAGAGAAAGTGCATGTCAAAAATAATACCTGGCGTAACATCAAATATCGTTGAGTTTGGAAGTTGCATGCGAAGATGGTAAGATAACCTAGGTATCACGGATAGAATTGCAATGGTATGCGCCATGTCGACACGCGGGAATATGATCTAGCCTCCACACGAAAGATTATCGCAGTCAAATATAAGACGCTACAATTGTTACGTTGCCCTCGTTTACTTTGAATGTTCTGCAGTTAATAAACCTGAATTATATGGTATTGATACGCTACACCAATGCGTCTAACCTAAATTTTTAGTTCAAGACAAAAAGAGTTCAAACATTCGTTTCCTCGATTAACATCCTTATTCTTACTTCACTGTTTCATTTACTGTTGGTACTTTTCTTACAGTTATCTATATTTTTCTAGTTTATTCACACATTATTGTTATTGTTTTTATCTGAAGAATATAGTCTCACTTCAATACATAAAAACGTGATCAGAGGAACTTTATAATGTATAATTGCATATTGCAGTTTAAGTTCCTCTGATCACGTTTACATGTTTCTCTTTAATCTGTTGCTTTGCTTTAAAGTTTACTTATTCAGATTTTATTCTGAAGCTTCAAATGATTGAATCGAAGAGAATAACATTTAATTAAATTAGTTTGATTCAGATTTTTGTTCGTATAATTGGATTGAAAATTCAAAGTGTTCGCGAAATATGACGCGTGCGCAAAGTATGCATACCATGAAAAATGTTTAAATCTTTTTTTAAGGTAATTAGTTCTACAAAGCGGTAGATAAAACTAAGATAAGTGACGGTCGAAATTATTGCATTTCTTTTAATTATCATGACCTGACTAAAAATCATCAGCTCAAATATCAAAATTCATAGAAACCACATGCTTTTAATGATAAAGGCCTAATTGTCTTCACGTTAAATATTTTAGCATACAAATATGTTTGAATTTCTTTATGGATTAAAAATTTTAAGTTGAATACGCTAAGATCGAACTGCAACAGAAATGTTGATAGAAAGCAGCCGTTCAACCTAAATGGGATGTTTTACATTGTTTTTCACGTTTGAGACCTAACTCTAATAGCATTATTTCTATTTTATTTAACTGTGTCTGTATTAAATTCAAGAATTATCATAAATAAATTGAAACATTCTCTAAATGCTAGTGATGTTGTAAAAAAATGTTACTACTTAGGACAATCTACAGAATTGTTCGGAACAATAAGCATTTGTATAAGTTTAGTAAATGAAGAGTATAATATTTTAATAGATGATGCATATGTTATATTCGATGAGGTTTTCTATGATAAATATTATGATAGTGTGAACGAGGCTTTGATCCGAGTGAAAATGTCCTGTCCAATAGACGGTCGCGAGTCGACCGGTGGCGGCAGCTCGCCGATTCCCGCGCGGCGCACGTCGCATCGGAGAACTGCTCGAGCTGAACGTGTTAAATGGCTGTGCGTCGGCCATGATGGCTTTGAGCAGGGACCGTGTCACGCAAACATGTTTTCAAAGTGATATATCTCGTTTGGTGACTGAGTGACCGTGTTCCAGCGCGATGGCCGGAGAACGATGAGGCCCTGACCGCTCTCTGTGCCGGGTATTACGGGCGCAGGGCCCCCAGCCAGGCCCAGTCAGGTTCACGTTCCGCAAGCCCGAGGCCCGAGCCGACCCGACTGGCCTCACGGTTCGACACCAGCCAACTTGGTTGTCAACACGCGAGCCAGCCGCCTCAGGATGAGCAAGCTGTCGTTCAGGGCCCGCGCCCTGGACGCTTCCAAGCCCATGCCGATTTACATGGCCGAGGAACTACCGGATCTGCCAGATTACTCGGCCATTAACCGTGCTGTGCCCCAAATGCCCAGCGGCATGGAAAAGGAGGAGGAATGTGTAAGTCGAACTGTTCAGACTTCTTCCAGCATGTTTTCCCCGTCCGCCATCTTACCCTCAGGCGCATCTTCGTAAACAACCGGCAGATGGCAGTTCGTTTACTATTATTATGAGGACAAATTTCTTAATTTCTAATGTTAAACGTAATTGTCGACTATTTTTTCACTGTGATTCTTGTTCCTCAAGCATTGGTGCATCTATATCAAAGGTCATTGACAGCTGTCAACTCCTTGTTTTGAATAAATTACACAGTGAAAAATGATACTCAATGTTGCTGTTCGATGCTTAGGAATCTGAAATATTCTTGTTTTTCATATGTTTCTATTGTTTTTGTGGTGTATTATTGTGCGTGGTGCTTTGTTTAGCAAATACTTGCCTGGTTTGAGTATTTGGTTTTGGGTAAACAATGATTGTTCATGTTACTTTCTTGAAGTCGGTTACTAACAATGGCAGTGCGTATTCGACGTAACAGAATTGTTGCAATGCTCTATTAAACAAGTATTATAGTATTATCTATCATATTTGACGTGTTTCTTATTCTTAATGCATGCTTATAGAAATTCAGATTGTTGATTCATATGTTATAAATAAATAGTAGTATGTTATCAAGGAATTTTCCTTAGATTGTAAACTATAGACAGAGTATTATTTGTACGTGTTTAAATATTTCATTTATGCTATGTTTTACCTTTTGTTTTCCTCTTTGCAAGAAACAATGCAGGAAAATGATATTTGTTGAAACATAATCTTTAACATTATTTTCATTATTTGCATAGGAACATCACTTGCAAAGAGCAATATGTACGGGTCTAATCATTCCTACTCCTGAAGTATCCGATTTGGCAGATGCGGAAGCTTATGATAAAATATATCCAGCTGATTATAAGCTACCTCGTCAACTTATACATATGCAACGTAAGCAAATAGACTATAGAAAATAATAAAATATAGTATTTAATAATGTATTATAAGCTATCAATTTAATAATTGCATGTACCGTGGTTTTTAGCATTTGCAATGGAACAAGATATTCCTGATTATGATATGGATTCGGAAGATGAAAAATGGGTTGCAGTACAAAGTCGTAGAATGGACTTAACTCCTCTTCAATTTGAAGAAATGATGGACCGGTTGGAGAAAAGTTCTGGGCAAACTGTTGTCACCCTTAATGAAGCTAAAGCACTTCTGAAAGAAGATGATGATTTAATTATTGCTGTTTTTGATTATTGGCTGAATAAACGTCTAAAGACAGTAAGTACCTAGTATTACACTTTATAGATATTACTGTTTACAGTTTTCACACCATATTTACATCATTTTATTTATTATAGCAACAGCCACTTCTACTAACAGTGAAAACAGAGCATCGATTTGGTTCGGCTGCAAATAATCCTTATTTAGCGTTTAGACGTAGAACAGAAAAAATGCAAACACGTAAAAATCGTAAGAATGACGAAACTAGTTATGAAAAAATGTTGAAACTCCGGAGGGATCTTAGTAGAGCAGTAACTCTTCTGGAAATGGTAAAACGAAGAGAAAAGACTAAACGGGAACACTTACATCTCACAATCGAAGTCTACGAGAAGAGGTTTGAAATAAATATATGTTGTTCGTTATAATCTTTTCTTCTTTTATAAAAATATATTTCGAATCTCATAAATCGAAAAACTTGTTCAGGTACCAAGCACAAGACTTTAATGGACAAATATTGGCAGAAGTATCAGCTCTGAAGACTCCGAGGCCAGCTTTTGCTCCACTGTTTACAAACCAGTTCGGTGTTCATCAAAATTGGGCAAACAAAGTTTGTAGTAAAGTAAGTACTACATAGTTTTAGAAGAGGTAATTAAGTATAGATTGCACTGTACCTTTTTTTCCACAATTTCAATTTCAATTCGTTTAAAAATCACGGACACGGGCCCGGACGTAATTAAAAATTTAGGTCCGTTCGGATCGCCCCGCGACACCTAATAATTTTAGTATTATATATTTATTCGTCAAATATTACATTCGCATAACATTAATACTTACGTTATCTGGAGCAGGATGAAGTAGTACCAAGAAAAGAAAAAAGACAGTACAAGAAACGGAAACATAAAACTGACAACAGAGGCGGGAGTTTGGATGACAATGGTGTGCGTGGTGGAACAGGTAGCGGAGGTGGTCGAGGAAGTCGACCTGGTGTTCTCGGAAGCGGGCTGGACCTGCTACTGAGCTCAGACGAAGATAGTCCGCTTCCATCTCATTCACATTCTCAGCCCTCGGTTCCCTCCGATCGCGATGACGAAGACACCGCTGACGAGGGTCAATTCGCTTTTCGACGGAATAGAAATAGCACTTATTTACCAGTGAGTGACGTTAATTTGCTGTTAGAATTCCGATTTGATAATCGGTTCTATTAAGACTCTTTACGTTATTATACAAATCTTAAACTTTTTTATGTTCAAGATTTTAAATATAGTGCTTCTCTTCTTGCAGCCTGTATTAGGTGGATTTGGAAATTGGCCTTGGTGTGAGAAAAATGAAGGGGGTGTAGCCGATAAAAAGTATAGGTTTTCACTGACCAGTATCAGCAAACCGGTACCAAGATGTATCGGTTTCGCACGACGGCGAATTGGTCGGGGTGGCAGGTACGTTTAGGAATTCGCAATCGGATGAAAATACAACATTTGCGGTAATCATATTTGGTTTTACACGTTCATAGAGTAATATTGGACCGTTGTTCAACCGATATGGATGATATGTGGTCGTCGTTAGACTTCACGATACATCAACCAAAGCGAGAACAAGTGGAATCCGATACAACCGCTGCATCCACAACTCCAGTCAAAAAAGAGTGGTATGTTGAATGGCAACAGATCTGGATTTTGAACTTCATGATCATTAATTGTATTACTTGTGGCACAGGTTACACTTCCGACCAAAGACTCCACCCGTGTCAGTGCATAGTCCAAGCGAAGAAAGTAGTGATACGGACTCGGATGTAGAGCCAACGTTGTCGCAAACGAAACCGCTTCCTTACCCCTTCCCACCAGAAGCGACGTCCATCTGCGTGGAAGTGGAACCTGAACGTGCAGGAGACGAGCCACCTTTCACGTCTGAGTTTAACATCGCAGATTACTTCTCGGTGGATGCTTTATCGGACTTCGATCTTGCCATAGCAAACATCACCAGTAGTGCGTGTGTTAGTGGACTGTCGGACAATAACTCTTGCGACTCGCGGACAGATGAGCTGGGCAGTTCGCATTTTGTTGTGACTCCGCTACCTAGCAATCATTTTGCACAGCCTGCAACGCAGCAGGGTCGGCCTCAGTGCAGTGGTAGTGGTTCTAGTGTTGTAAATACTTCTACAAGTTGTTCTACGGTCCCGTCGTCTTTCTCGTGTACGACCAACCAGCCAGCAACGTCCAGTACAGTGTACACACAATGTGCCAGCACTGCTACAGAGACGCAGTCGAATCACCAAACTAAGCAACACAGACAATTGCCAAACAATAGCAGTACTGTCTCCATTCTATCGAAGTCTTTGACTAGTCCAACAAATAATAGAAATGGCGGCAACTGCGGCAGTGGTAGTGCTGGGGTCAGAGTGTTCAGTGCGAGTACCACGAGTAGTGGAACGATTACAAACTTTGGTAACGGTCATCAGAATGGACCGTTGCCCCATATAAATAACTCTAACAACCTTTCAAATAGCACCCACATGGTGAATAATCAATCGACGATAGTTCTGCCGCAAAAACATCCGCCGTCCAATCTGCTACCTGGCTTGATCGCGCAGAGCAAATTGGCGAGTCTCGCGAGGCAGCAACAACAAACGCAAAGTCAGGCGCAACAAATCCCAACGTCCGGGGAAATTACGCTTAATAGTAATAGGTGAGTTTCTACATACTTTTTATTTGTTTTGGCCAGATTGCGGATTTTATGCATTTATCATGATAGCTGAAACGTATAGCAGCAGAAGTATTTGGAAAAAGCTAAGAACACAGAATTATTAAGAGAAGAAATGGATGTTTCTTTTTTTTGCAAATGATCAGAGAATTTTTATTTTGCAGGAAGATCCGCAGTCTTCTTATGGGAAACATAAGATCAGTGAAAATTGTCGTACAGACGGAAAAGGGATGATTTTATATGAAAATAATAAACCAGGAATATAGAATAATATGTTTTCAAGTAAGAGTATAGAAAAGTATTAAAAGTAATAATGTCACAAGTAGTAAATAATATAGAATCATCCATTTTCAGTTTATACCATATAATATAAAATTTAAGGAGAGATTCTGATTTGGAGTATACTTCGAGTTATGAAAATTGGCAAATTGCAAAATTAAAATAATTTTTTATTTGCACGTAATATGTTACAATATTATTCCTTTCTTGACCCATTGTTGTACAGGAATAATACTAAGAAAGTATGAATTAGTATATGGCATCATGTGAAAGAACAAGACTCTTTTTTATTATAGTTTGTTAGCAAAGTTCCGTGTTTGATTGTAGTGAAAGTTTGGATATGGAGGTGGATGGAGTGGAAACTGCAGCTTGTGATGGTAAGCCGCAGCAGCAGCAGCTTGTACGGGCAAACAAAACAAATTCATTAGCAATGGAAGTGACATGATGCCTGCTATCGGCACCCCTGTTGCCGCCAATACCGTCACTGGGGGCTTCGCTAACTTTACCTTGCCTATGTCTGCCTGATTTCGGGCCTGGACATGTACTACGGGCTCGTTAAATATGAAATGCGGTACGGCTAGACTCAATTACAGAAATGCTCTGATCAGTTGCCTGTTGTGGCGAGTTAAAGAGAGGATAGTATCGGTTCCATTACAAGTACCAAGTTGATTTTTCAATAGAAAGCAAAAAATAAGAGGGTCGTGCTCTAATTAAATTTTCTAAGTCAATCGTTTCCCTGCTCACTGAACAACCGCAATTACTCAATGCAAACGCAGTATTTTACTGAAATGATTACAAAATAACGGAAAAGACAATTTATTTTTTCAAACACTCGACGTTACTAGTATTCCTGCCTGATTCGAGTTTTATATTCTTTTTCGTGTTTCTCGCTTGCGGAAATTGACTCGTGCAGAAACTACAATAATATTGAAACTTTTATGTTTGTCAAATCAATAGCCTGATTCTGAGACACCGAACTACAGGCAGAGTTTCTTTTGTCATTCTTTTTTATTCGTACATGCAAGTGTAGTACTACTAAAACATCTGTGATGCAATTATTGCAATCGTACCACAAGCTTTCTCAGACACAGCATTAACTACGTTATTATTGTGAGAACATTGCACAGAGATTTGCGCTCGACACGTGTCTCCTTTCTTCAGATATTTAAACAAATTTCATACAATCTATATGGAAGATCTGATAAACAAGTAATAACGAACACGATACCGTTTGAGTTTTTTTAAAAGTTAATTTTAAACGATATTCTTCTTTGCAATATGAAAATCTGCGTTTTTGAAAGTAATGCTTTTATGTGTGCGTTTATGATTGTAAATTTTATTTAAAGAAAGAAACGATGCACGTCAAGAATAGCATAGCTACTTTCCACGAGAACTGTGTATAGTAAATCTTTTATAGATACCTTTAACAATTACATTTATACATTGCTCATTTCAGTGAACGCAGAATAGAGTGATTCAACTTATCGTGAATTCGTATAATTATTTCAATACTGTACATAGATTCGGTTTAATAATAACGATAAGATATTATTCAGTTTATTTCTTTATGAGGTAGTAATACGTTGAAGGCTTCCAGGCTGTGAAATAATGAAACTATTGTTAACAATAATTATCTTTGAATTAGCATTAAAGTTACTCGATTAATAACAGAATTGTTTGAATTGATTGTTTCATTGATCGCTGATCCATGCATTTCTGTGCTATTCAACATGTATCGAATCATCCCTCGTGTATGCGACGCCTAGCATATCAAACTCGAGATCCTAATGTTGCGTTTGGGAAGCTTGTACCATGAAAATTTGAGTATCGCGAGTGATACTACGTTAGGATTTGTAACATTCACAAGGAATGCGGAAGAATTCCGATGTCTTTCACTTTAGTAATTGCGAGCTATGGAAGTCAAGATAAATAACCAATGGATTTACTTTCCATGCAATATATGAAGGAACTATCATTTAACTGATTGACATCAAAGCAGACTCCTGATGATCACCAAGAAATTCGTTCGCTGCAGTATATTGTTGTCTCTTTTTTAAAATATTTCTCAGCAAGATTCAAACATTTTGGTACTTCTATAGAAAAAATTTGAAAACATTTTTATCTTTGCCAACACATTACAAGAGAAAAAGAAAACCATTTGGCAAATTGTGTAAACGTTAAAACAATAGCCGAAAATTGCGTTTAAGCTTCAGAATTATGTAAATGCTATTTGGGAAGATAGAGGAATATTGGCCATTGAAAAAAAATGTGGGAAAAATTCAGACTCGTTCTGTTGTTAACGTATCCTTTGATTTACTTTAGCCGAATAGATTTTTACCGTCTACTGGTACAGCTATATGGAAACTGAGATTAAGGTGTTTCGACACTGACACACACGTACATAGTCCATACGCTTCGCTAAATAATTTTTTGTCGATGAAATTTTGATTACCTCTAGAAGAGACAAGACCGATATGCGAATAGTTACTGAAGCAATGCGACGTTTTTGCGCGCGACGCGTTTATTCTCTTCCTCTTAGTCTTTCTACATAATGTATATTGTCTCCCTTTCCAACGTGAAATGATCGAGAACAAGTGTGCAACGTTGAGGAAAAAAGCGTTAACAAGCGTGCAGAGACTACGTTTACATGGAAATCGACAATATCCAGCATACATTTCTTACTTGAAATTCGAACAGAGTATCAAAGAATCAGCAGGTTTTTTCGAACGCGGAGAGAACAGTTTCTTCTTTAGCACAATCATTTCATATTTTCGTGTGACGGAATCAATACGTACAATAAGTTTTGAGACACAGATAAAAGGAACTGACTAAATTCAAAGTCTGTCACACGATTTGTATAATCGTTTTTTAAAAAGAGAGGCATCATTCGTTCCTCATGACATTACATTTTGAAAATCCGTAGGCACTGACCGTGATTCGAAATCTTTACTGTTCGGATGCAAAGGTTTCTAATTTAATTCACCCTGCAAACTGCCGTGGCAGAGTTTTGTCGGATAGTGGTTGATTTTCCGAACTTGAGGTACAGATATAAAGAGAAAAAGAGAGAGAAAGTGTGTGTGAGAAAATTTAGTTCAAGCATGCAATAAGAATGTTATTTCGCGAGCCGTACGCGAGATCAAGAAACAAGGGAAGAGAGAGAGAGAGAGCGAGAGAGAGAGAGAGAAATAACAAGAAAAAATGGAAAGAACGTAAAATGGTGCAAATGTTGCAAATTCTAGGGAGACTTCATGGAATCATAATAAGAAACAAACAAAAAAAGATATATTGTACATATAAAAATAATTACGCTTATTGTATCTCTTACTTTTAGGTAATTAACGGAAAATAAAAAAAAGTAACTGTAATTAATGTTGTTGTGGTAGGCGCACAGCGATGTGTAATGAAACAAAAAAAAATTTATGAATTCGGGACGATTTTAGAGGAGGAGTAATAAAGAAAATTTTATCCTGGATAGGACTTATTATTTTGTTAAGAACTTCACTCGCCTGTATATTATATGAAATTTTGTGAAATCTAATTTCTGCCACATTTGTACATACATACTTTAGATATCTGATTATTTCTCTCGTTATTCTCAAATTCACTGTCGAGCGCGAAGACATTATTTTAGTCTTGTCGTAGGGTATTTCTCCGTTTTTTAAATTTTCTCGCGCGCCGGTTTTTCATATTGATTTCATTTCTGAATTAATTCAGCATCGAGCAGAGAAACACACACATATACACACTCTTCCGCTACGTATGATTTTGAGAAGGACGAGCGAAGGATTGTGCGGAAACCGAAAATTTCCAAGAATGTACTTGTAAAAACCATTTGTTTATTTTAGTTGGAACGCTTTAAACGAAATATAGTGGTACATGGATTTTTATATAAAATTTATTAATGTTAAAAATATTGACCCAATAGCCACTTTACAAAATAAAACAAAAAAAGTAAGAAAAAACGTGAGAGTCGGACAGAACGTCGGAAAAATCTTCAACGGTTTGATCGCTCCAACCAAAGACTGAGTTCGCTTTACATTTTCTGATTTGGCAAACACGAAATTCCACTAACAGGGAGGCCGATTTTATTCATACTTTTTGAGAGAGAATGAGAGAAAAAAAATCCCAAAAGTATACAATCTGTTACGAGTGAACGAATGGTAGTCAAATTATTATTACTTAACAGTACTTCGCAAAACATTTTATTATTTATGGAAATTTTAATAATGTATGTAGTTAGTCAAGAAGATTATGTGGAAATAACAAAACCAAACCATGGGATGCTTTTTAACAAGTGACTTCCACTTCAAAAGTAGAAAAGTTACTCAAAAATGATGAAAAAGATTCATACAAATATGAGTCCTGTTTAACATTGTACGACTACCATTTTCGTACATCATTAATAATACTCATAGCATTTAAATTGTAGATTTTATGCAGAGTACAATTTAGTTTTTTTCCCAGGAAAATTTCAAATAATTGCTAGGAAATTAATTCAAATAGGACACATGTTTATATTACAATCTTTTTGCATTGCTTTTGTGTTCCTTATCACCGTTGAAATTAGTTGCACTTGTTGAGATACATCTGCTATACAAACGAACGTGTATCTGTAATTCGGTCGAATTGGGTCGTGAACTTCGTGTTTACCTAATTTGTTGCATTCGCGGATAAAAAAAAAACAATAATTGTATCGTGTAAGTAGAAGTAAGCCGGATCAATGCAACTGTTTAGAGCGATCGAACGAGACCTATTATATCGTTTCTCGTGTGAAGAAAACTAAAAAATATACTTATTCAGAGGAAGAATGAGCTTACAGATATAATGTTTAAACGTGAAGCTCTTAAAAAAAGGTTCTGAGTGTTAAAAAAAAAACTTTTACGATAATATCGACGAGTGTCGACATGCAGTGTATCTATTATACGTGTATTTTATTCTGTGAATACGGTAGAACTTCTATGTCGCTGTGCGACATGAAGATTTAATTGGAAAGAAAGAAAAACCGAGAAAGAAAGAAAAAAACGCTCCAACCAAAGCTCTGATTCGAATGAAAGTTTGGCGAGAGTATTTGAGTATTTTTCTCAAGATTGTATGATCGGAGAACGTAAGGGGAGGATATCAAGTTCTATGTACGTAGAATGTTTGATCTAGACGACCCTTTAATTTGTTCTTCGATGCACACATCATCTATTCTCTCGTCCCCTGATAACACCTTTCGCTGAATGCATGTATCAAATTTAATTTGGTCTAAATAAAATATTGTCAGATGCAACTTGAATATGTGAATTATATTTATTGTTTACAAACTGTAGGAAGCTTGACGAACATACTTCGCATTCCTAAATTTCGTTCGTTTCTTGTGCTTGTGACTCTTTAGTGTGCACTATTTTGTAATTAACAATAACAAGCCCAGAAGCTCTTTTCGTCGTCCATCAAATCTGTTGAGACGCGAACCGAGAACGTTCGCAGTGTCTTTACGTTACAGTATTAATAGAGAGGTAGAGATGTTATCAGGTAGATGAGTTACGTTTCCTACAAATTATGCCTAGAAATCTAAACTCAACTATTGTTTAGTATTAATATCCGTAATTAATGTGATTAACATTTGAATCTATTAGATAATGTAACTAACTGAATGTATATATGTCAATCTACGGGTTGCAATTTGACTCTTGAATGTATTCTAATTATGTAACTCTGACAAATTGGCAGAACTATTAACAATCCAATTGTTGTATATATATATGTATATACATATACATATATACATATACAAGGAAGGAAAGGATAGTTTGTCAGGGCAGAACTTACTATGCGATATACATATTCTCTGCGTACTTTATGTTACCAGATCAAGATACATCTTTGTCTGTTTTATTTGCCAATTTTACTTGTACTACATTGTACATTTTACGTGCTATATAGCAACAAAAAGTATACAGGTTTTTGTTTTGTGCAAAATGATATATCTGTCTTCAAAAAAGGATCGTTTATAATTGCATTTAGAAAACCATACTGTTAAAAGGAAATATTCACGACGAACATAGACTGGACAAACAAAAAGAAAGCAGATATTTCTGCTGAAAATAAATTCTGATTACATCGCGTAAAAGGAAAAATAATTTTTTTCAGGATATCCTACCTAGTAAAGCGAAATATTTTTCTATTTAATATTAAGTAGCTGAAAGCACGTGTTCATTCAGATTATGGTTTCTTTACATATACAAGTGTATTTGCAAATGCATTCGATCTTTTTTTCTTTGATTTCGACAATTCATCCGTTTAACTGAAAGTTCCCGATAATTGGTGATTTTATTTTCAAATTCGTATATATTATTATTTCGAAAGTTTCATCAATGTGATTGTTTTAATTTTGAAAACAGACATTACATATTATAGAAAATTTTTAATATTTTACTTTAAAACGTGTTATTTTACGTTTCTGGGTTATGTTTATTTAACATATTTTGGCAAGCGACCGTAAATTTAGTTGATACATAGAATAGCAATGGTACTTATTTTTTGATACAGTGTACTAAATCACTTTACAGCGCCTCCCATGGTAAGATCGAGAACCTCCAAAATTAATGTACATTTCTATGAGTTAAAGGTGATTCGGACGTTCAAAATTCACTCGTAAGCGATTAAATTTCTCAGCATCGCTTTACGAATTTTTTCCAGGAGGATATGAGTAAGAGAATTACTCATCACAAGTGAGATTAGATCATTGATAATTCATTGAAATCATCCAATCTCATTTGTGAGGCCTCCTCTCCGCCATTCGGCCTTAAATGGAAATTCCATGAGCAATCAACTTTCTGTGAACTATATTAATATGATAAGCAACAGCGAGTTTCCGTAATCAATGAATTCTCACAGTAATATTATTACTGTGAGAAATTGTGAGAGGTGAACCGAGTTTAGTTTGAGTGCTCCAGTAAGAAAAGAGAATATTACGTGTGTTGTAATGTTTTGCTATATATAGAAAAAATGGATAATCAGAAGCGTATCGACGAGTATTTTAAATCAACAAGTAGTAGTCGAAAAATGAACAATATTAAAAAGAATTCTGAATTATGTGTTACTCCCCGTACCCCAAATGTAAGTTGTACTATTCCTCTATTTTCTCTCTTTCATTCTCTTATCTTTATAAGTAAATTATGTATTTTTTTTTTGTAGAAAAGAAAACAGAAAAGGCAACAGCTTACAAATCATGGAATTAAACATCCCAAATCCAGTCAGTTAAGTTCAGATGTTGACAAAGATGTGGAAATAATATTTGAAGGAAATAATACTTTTTGTTATGAAAAAGATGGTATAGACAATTATACTTCATTGTTGGAAAGTGACATCAGCTGTGATCCAACATCATTCTGTACAATTATATATGACAGTGTTGATATATCATGCCAAGAAGAGATAGCATTTAAAAAACACAGTAATGATATATCAGCAGTAAATAATTTGAAACAAGAAATTATTAGAAATGATAGTCATTTAAGTGCAGTAGATACAGAATTAGGATATGATAATAGAGTTTTTGAGAATACACCAATCAAAGCGAAGGTGACATGTGATAAAAATGTATTAATGACTAACTCTAATAGTTCACCTTCTAAGTTTAAAAAATCAACGTATTCTCCAAAAAAATCATCTAATAAATCACCGAACAAGCATGTATCACAAAGATCATTTGATGACTTTGTAAATATTGATGTAGCAAGAACTGTTATCGAACATATGAATTTAGCCAAGCAAGGTGCTATTCCACCAAATAATTTTAACATGGAGGAAATATATTCTAATGATACATATAATTATCCTTATGGTCAGATAAATACTAAGGCTTCAGTAAAATATGAACTAAACAATGTGACTTTGCCTACAGATCTTAATGCAAAAATTCTAATTGGATCTATTCTCACAGTTTTTTTCTTAAAACCCTATAATTGCAGTTACTTTGAAGAAAATGAATTAGATTTTATATATTCCATTCTTACTCTTCCTGAGATAGCCCAAATGTTATTGGCCCGCATGATCAAACGGATGAGGGGGTGGCACCGTAAAGATTCCATAAATTATCCAGATATATCTTCCAATTTGAAGGACGTCTTTGACCTTCTTGAATCACGACTTATTTGTACATATGACTTAAAAAAAGAAAATTTAGCTGTTGTACTTGACCTATTACAAGTAAAAGAACTTCATCAACTTTGTCGAAACATGAAAATAGATTCCAAGGGGAAAAAAGAAATTATTGTTAACAAGCTGATTAAATTATCACAAAAAGAAGCTTTGTTTCCTGGAATGAAAAAACCAGGCAACGCTGTGTACGATTGTATTTTTAAAATATTGGATTGTGTACGTATAACAAACAGAACATGGAATATTATTGATACAATAATGACGTTGCTATTACCAACTGAAGATCCTAAAATGAGCATGTCAGAAATATTCTTCAAGCTAAGTGATATTTATTTAGGAAAAACAGCATTTCCCAGTACACCTAAAAATCATTTTCCACTATTTTCGTCTAGATCACATTTAATAACGTATGTTATCCATATTTTTTTTCGTTTAATTTTCTATAAATTTTAATAATACCAACATGCTTATATAAAATTTTGTTTATAGTTATGTTGAAGTTAAGTCTACATTGTCTGCAATGTTGAACTTAATTGAAAAGGGAGATTGGGAAAAGGTGCAAGAGTATGGCAACACAGCAATGGAGACATTACCAAACGTGCTAAAAGCTGAATCGTTAAGGTATTAAAATGTATGATATATTTATTTTTAGTATTGTGATCATAAATTTTTTTTACAGATTAGAAAATTCTATACTTCCTATGCATGTTAGAAAATTTCTGCCAGGATATGTGTGGTTGAAAATACTTTCAAAAAGTATAGATGCATTTAGAAGAAAGAAAGACAGGACAAAAGTCGTAGATATCTTAAATTTCTTGATAAAACAAAACTACCATATGAATTCGTATAAGGGAAAATGGTATTGCGACTTAGCTGTTGCTAAAATGCACCATGACAAAGATTTAAATTCTAGTGCATTAGTAACAATTGAAGCATTGGATTGTGAACATTTATCGCAAGTAGATAAAGTAGATCTCATACTGAGAGCAGAAAAGATTTTAAATAGAAAGACGGGTGTAAAATTAGAAATGGAAACGAATATTAACAGGGTATTAAATACTCATTACCATGAAAAGTGTACTTTTATTCCTGCATCTAATATTATTTCAGCCGTTGCAATGCCAAAGTAAGTCCATTTGCATAAATATAATGCAGAGTATTGCATGAAACGGTATACAATATATACAATTTTTCAGAAACAAATTTTTTCTAATGAAAGTTATTATTTTAGAGCTCCTCAAGGTGGTAAAAGTACTTGGCTTATAAAAAGTAATGATGAGGATGATAATTATGGAACAGTAGAAACGGTTGCTTTGTACCATTATATGGAACAGAACTTTCCCAAAGGATTGCACTGTGAAGGGAATTTACCAATTCTTCTTTTCACCACTTTATTCTGGGAGGAATTGTACAAAAATCACATTCCTGGAGCATTCACGACTCCTTACGAAATTGCTCCTATTGATTTATACACCAAACATTTCTATGAAAATAGAAAACATGACATTGATAAAAAGCTGCACTTCCTCGAAGCTTTTAATGCAGATCCAGCATCCTTCAGTAGCTGGATGGAGCAAAGGTTTGAAACTTATAAACAATATCAGTCTTTAATGCCAAGAAATTTGCTGAAGCACAGCATTTATATGAAAGTACGTACTTTTTTATATTATAAAGACTTTGTTATTATTAGGTATATCGAATAGATTTAATATCTTACGTTTTATGAATTTATTCAATCATTTGTATCACGTATCTGGAATTGTTTGTGTAAGGTTGTATTCAGCCATACTGCAGTAGAAATTATAAATCTGTTCTATGCCTCGTTTGCGATTTTACTCTTCTAAATTTTGCGTGAACAAAAGATGATTTTTGTTTTTAGGAAATTGTGTATTGTTTAGGAGTTCAAGGTGTTGCAAGAATCTGTAAACGAATGGCAGAAAATTTTAAACTTTGGTCAGCTGGATTTCCTGATTTAATTGTATGGAATTATGATACGAGACAGGTGAATATTTACATTATAGGTATATAATTGCAAGGTTGTTTACCCAAATTTAACACATGATTTATTTACCATAGCACAAAATTGTAGAGGTGAAAGGTCCCAGAGATATTCTTTCAACAAAGCAATTACTGTGGTTGGAATATTTGAATGAAAGTGGACTTAATACCGAAGTATGCCGAGTAGAGGGTAAGAAAATGTTGCATGTTGATTACAAATTTAAGATTCTAGAGCTTCCGTCACTGTAACTGTGCAGGGACCCTCAAAATGATAGCTGTAATGTAACATACAAATATAGTTATTCTTTTGTTGCAGATAAAAAATGTAGAAACATTTGAGGACTGTGAACAGATAGTTGCATGCTGCTTTATATTTACTTTGAAGAGATGCATCTCGGACGTGACTGTATTTATATTTTTAGCATAGAGTATTTTAATATATTTTTCTGTAACTTACGCAAAGTTCCTCGTGGCGGGAGTTATCTCCAAATTAAATTCAGCAACTGGTACACCGCGTTTTGCTGCTTGTGGTGCAAACATCGCTGCAGGATATACAATTGAAGATGTGCCAATAACTAAGCAAGCATCACAGTTTTCCACTGCGTCATCTAACATTTAAGATGAAAGAAAAATATTTTAACACATTATTTGTAAACTAAAACTATACAAATGTTTAATGTTGTACATTATGTATATTGTTATATAATACAAATTTCTATTTATTTGTATACTTATTTATATATTTGATAACAATACTTACAAGTCTGCTCAAGTATATGTTCATCTAAACTCTCACCAAACCATACAATATGAGGTCTCAATAGACCTTTACAATTTCCTTTTTGGCATCGAGGTAAGTCATCTTTTGGAATATCAGAAATCATAATGTTGGGATCCGGAGATCTAAATACATTTACCTGCATAATGTATAATCTAGGTAATTGCCTAAGAAACTATACTTTACCCTTTTCCTTCCAATGCTGGGCATATAGGGATATTGGTATTTACGGCGACATCGTGACAAACCGTACAACGCGTTTTATAAAGTGAACCATGAAGTTCTATTATGTCTTTAGCACCAGCCCTTTGATGGAGTTCATCTATGTTCTGTGTTACGATAGTAACATTTCTACCTTCTTTCGCGGCACTATTTTGAAAATTTGCTATTGCTTCATGAGCCTAAAAACATAACAGTGCATATTACGTATTACCGAACTAAACATCTTGAAATTCCTATTTTTATACTTCAAACCAACGCTTTCTTTATTATAGTTGTATTATTTAATTACTTTATTAGGTTTTGCTTCACTAGCTACTCTTCTGCGATATTCGTAGAATTCCCAAACTAATGATGGGTTTGTCGCAAATGCTTCTGGTGTTGCGAGATTTTGCGCTTGGTATTTCCGCCAAAAACCACCAGCACCCCTAAATGTCGGAATACCAGATTCTGCCGAAACTCCACTGCCAGTTAATATTAACACGTTCTTTGCGTTTTGTAACACTTCTCGAAACGATTTCATGATTGCATTCATACTTCACATCTACAAAACACACGACTCGTACAATCAGCTGATTTCAACGCAGTAAACGCGATTGTGACGTCAGTCCGTTTCTAAATTTCAAAAGTGGACAACTCTACATGTCCCAGTTACATCACACTTCAACAAATATTTGTTTTATGAAAATTAGAACAACAAATCATTGTATGAAGAAGAAATCGTTTTTCAAATTATCAAATCTCAAAACGAGTGTCTGCCTATGTGTTTAATTACCAGTATCTTATAATTTTTGGTTATCTGTTTCAATAATGTGCTCTGTGATTTATGCTGATTAATTAAATGAAGATACACCTTGCTTCTTAAAAAATGATCACTAGAAAGTTTTTTAAGTGGTTATCAAATGTAAGTTTATTGTTAGGGAAATGATTTTGTTTACCGACCAATCTATCAACTTTTCAGACACCAACACCCAAACGTGTGAATAATTCTTTTGGGAATTATGAAATCGTTGAACCATGGACAGTCACCGAAATTAGAACAGTACCAAGCTATATACCTAAACCATCTTACATTAACTCAGGTATACCAAGAGAAAGTCCAAAGAATCCAGAAATCAAGGATAAAAATCAAATTAATTGTATGAGAGACAGTTGTTATCTTGCCAGAAAAATATTGAATGAAATTAAACAATATGTGAAGGTATATAATGCATATGTAATGTAAGATTGTAAAAGCAAATAAGGTTTAATCGACTACTTTTTTAATTAATGGATCTGATCTCAGCCTGGTGTTACAACAGACAAGTTAGATGAAATAGTGCATGAAATGACCATAAGTAATGGATCTTATCCTAGTCCACTTAATTATTGGAAATTTCCAAAATCAATATGTACAAGCATCAACAATGTAGCATGCCATGGTATACCAGATACTAGACCCTTGCAAAATGGAGATATTTTAAATGTTGATGTAACAGTGAGTAGAAATATAAATCTAATATAAAAATATTTATAAGAATTAGGGTAATTGTAGGTATTTTTGAATGGGTATCATGGAGATTGTTCTCGAATGTTTGAAGTGGGAGAATGTGACAAGGAAGCTAAGCAATTAATAAGCATCACGGAATTATGTTTACAAACAGCCATTAATATTTGTAAACCAAATGAAAATTTTTCTAGCATAGGTAATTATCATAGTTAATATAATTCAAGTGTTTCAGGCGTCATTGAGGTATTCAAAAGGATATTAATTTATACTCGTTTCGTTTTTAGGACATGTTGTTGAAGAGATGGCAAACAAGAACGGATATAGTGTAGTACCAGCATTTGCAGGCCATGGTATTGGTACTTATTTTCATGGACCACCTGATATCTTTCACTTTGGTATGTTAAAAACGTTTAATTATTTTCTTTTAAGTAATTGTATATTTTTCAATTATTAGCGAATGATTATCCTGGGAAAATGTCACCAGGAATGACATTTACTATTGAACCACTTCTAAGTCAAGGTACCAAGGAAATTATAATTTTAGAAGATGGTTGGACAGCAATAACGGCCGATAATTCGCGTACTGCCCAATCTGAACACACTATCTTAATTACTGATACTGGCTGCGACGTATTAACACGTTAGTTGCATAAGGTTTTGTTTACACATATATATTTCAATGTATGTACAAAATTATTATTGTCAGTTTAATCAATCATGTCAACAAGTTTATTTTAAGTGAATGTTTTTTTATTAAGAAAAAATGTATAATATTCATGATTACATAATAGCTGGTTCCCAATAGCTGTCTAATGATATTGGCCCTTGTATTTCAATACCTCCGTCCTTTGTGATTATGCCAAGTTGGTACTAAGAATGAATATATTGAATTAGTTTTGTTTCTCTAGTCTACAACAATGTACTATAATATGTAACTTACTTTTGGGAAAGACCGTGCGTCTCTGTAAAAAAGAACCTGCATCACTTTGTACATCAATTCCATTGCTTGTTCTTTAGTCATTTCTTTGTTTTCTTCATAAGCCTTCCTTAGGATCGGCGTTGCCATGTATGCACCATATCCGGTTGCAATTACTGGATCACTGTAAGCTGTACCAAGTTTGTCCACAGTGCCCAAAAATCTATAGAAAGAATTTAAATAACTGTAATATTTACATTTCTGAAATGAAAAGAGAAATGAAATACCTACAGTTTATCGCCTTCTATGCCCCCAATAACAAAGTTATTCCATAGAGGATCAAAACTGGATCTTCGATAATACATTATACGAGTTAGCCAACAGTGTAAAGCTTTTGGTTTCAATAATAATCCATCGTCTAAACATTCTTCCTCAAGTCTGCAAAACATGTTTACAATAATAATTTATCTTAGAATACTCTTGATGGATAGTTGCTACTATTGATACATACATTTTCTTTTCAATATTGCTCTTAAGGAATTGATAATCAGCATAGTCGCCTCCTGCACCAAGAATTATGTTATTGTTGACTTTCATGATACGATCAAGGCTCCTGTATCTAGCCATGGATCCATATGATCCAAGAATATCCGCTGCTATTAAAACACCATCTTTAAATTGAATTCCAACTACAGATGTGCCAGTTGTCATTGGAGCTCTGCAGAAAGATTAAAATCAACACATTATAAGTAGAAGTAGAATTCATTGGTTTTATTCGATTGAGGTTAGAGTTACATCGAACGATTAAACATACGATTATTATATAAAAAATATCTAATAATTTGGACTCAACCAGTAAAAAACAGATATGCGTACCCACCGAAGTCATATTTATTTGAAAATCGCTAATGCTACATTTTTATAAAGAATGACATGCAATTTTTTTTAGAGAGAACATCTCTCGCAGATGAATATATAATTGAGATTTTACTGTGATCTTTGAAATACTCCAACATTAGATTGGGAGGAACCTCCAGGAAAATGGTGAAATGCCCCTGGTACCGGTCCATTCTGCCACAACGGTGCAGATGTATGCCAATCGCCTTTATTAAACAGCGCCATGTTTCTTGATGTTTCTTGAGTTTGAAACGGTTTGAAATGTCATTCAGTTGAAACGCGAGTGCCTCGATATATCGAGTTCCCTCATTAATATCGATCTTTCGATTCTCGGATGAATATTTCGATAACTCGATGATTGAACATAGAAATATTCAAATATGAATTATGTACTTACAAGTTGAATTCAAATATATTTATATGTTGTTCAACTTTAAACTGTTGACTTTATCGAATTTTCTTAGATGTCGAATTGCTGAACTTTTCTAGGTGACAAGATACTTGAAGAAATAAATGGAACAGTTTCTTGTGAATAAGTGGATATCAGTGATACTGTACTACAGTACTCTTATAAATGATGTATCATTAACCAATCGCGCATGTCTAATAGACGATTTCAATACTATGTTTATTAGAAACTAATACTTAATAGCTAAAATGAACACTTTGAGCCGTAATTCTTCATTTTTCTTTATTATCTGAATACTGTTCATGCGATTTATAGATCGCCGTACGGATTGCCGCATCTAACATTGTAAAATTGATCGCAGACTTGAAATTGTTGATTAAAGAGAGTTCCGTTCACGCATAAATGGCTGGAGATCAAGTTTCCATCCTGGCATAGATGGTACGTCTGGTAAATAAATTATATTTGCTTATTCCTAGTATTTTTTATGGTTACATAATTACATTATTGCGTTGGATCGAAATTTTAGGTCATTCTTACCTGACACTGTGAGCCGAGATCTGCCCACAACTGGTTTTCCAAACCGTAACAAGAAAATCCGGTACGAGGTACCCTATGGTAGGTCGGATAAAGTGGTGGATTATGAGGTAAGTGTAAATTATGATAAGGATCGTACGGTGTGCCATCCTCGTTGTAATAATGGCCAGCGAAGACTACCGCTGACAGAACTAAACAATTAGAATGAAGTCCACAAAAAAGTGATCAAAAGAAACGATGTGAAGTTCGAATAAAATAATATTTTCACTTAATTTTATTTCGATAAAGTCAATATATATAATAAATTTTATAGATTTTTGTTACATAGCTTACAAAATCTTGAACAAATAATTAAAAATAGTATTTTCCTCACTTACATATAATATTTGTTAACCCTAAAAGTATTGAAAAGTATTAAAATCCAATATCCAGTTTTAGATTATAAACTTCACAATATTGTAATACATAGATATAATATTTTCAATTCTGGATAAAATTATAATAGATCACTTTCCGTTTCCGAACGACTTATACTTACTTGTAATCAAGGCACATCGAGCGAACATATTTTGTTGTGTTAGAATATTTTATATCGATTTTGCAATACTTTTGTTTTTACAGTATCTACGGACGTTAAATATTCATACAAGTATTTTTCCAGTTAAAGTTCACTGCATTGTAATTTAATCACGTTTTTTTCTTCAATTCGACTAATACCGATGTTGGTTTAAAGTTACTTTAGTATTTCGCGATCGTCTCGGAATGGCAGACGCGATCGCAGAATTATTCCTTTCGGTCTGACCGTTGGTCGAGGACTGATCACACAGTAAACGACTGCCTGAGAAGTAAGTTCAGATTCGTGTGATAATTTCACTGGCTCGCTGGATGACCGGCATTGAAAGGTGAAGGAATCCTGCGATCGAGTTTCGGCGCCCCGTTAAATCATTGATCGGTTTACGATCAATTTCTGGGTGTCTGTCCCTGCTTTCTACACTGGATTCGGTAATTCTTTGTAACTGCACCCCTGTCTCGAAGCATTTCTTAATCATTAATCGTCGAAAATTCATTTAGGAGACTTCATTTAATTATTCCGGACACATTGTTGTCTTATAATAGAATTCAGTACTTGCAACATGTTATTAAATACTACGAAAGATAAGCAGAAAGTTATAAACGATTGGTCCTGATGTTTATTATAAAATAATGAGTTCAATTTCGATTTTTCCTTTGTCCGTAAAATTCTCGATTCTGTTGAAACATAAATAATAGCGTGAACATGTAAGAAGTCCGATGTGACAAATGTTCTGTAGTTCCGTAATAAAAAGATCGTTTGACGAAAATCGAGCCTAATTCTGCAGGCAAACGGGAATTTTACGTAACCTGTGAGCGTAACTCGATCCTGATGATCGATCTTCGTACGTGTATGGAACCCCGAAATTACTGACCTACATTTTTTTCATAACAAACATTCACTTCCAAACTGGAGCAACGTGCTACTGCTTCGACACCGCCTACCTTGTAGCGCAAGATTTGTGTCTCCGATATTTCGTGTTCCCGAGATTCGTCCAGGATACTTAGACGAAACATAGAAAACGAGGACAATGATCTCTTAACAGCTATAATCATAGATATTTATAAGAACGTGCGAACGTTGGATCATTTTCCAGAAAACGAGATCAAACAGCAATCTCTTCATTTGCTTCATTATAAGAAATACTAATCAACGAGACTGAAAATCGAGTAATAATTCATGAAAATTGTGTCGATTACAGAGTATTACTTCGTAATAGAATCGAAAAGTTCGAATACAACAAATTTTGCTAGCCTCGGAGTGAGATATTCTCGACGGTAATAATTGATAATGCACGAGCGTCGTTTTTGCTTCTCAGACGGGATTGGTAACACGATCACGGTTTTGTTACGGTAATATGCAAATCGGATCGAATAATTTAAGGATCAAATATCTACAGGCAGTGTTCTCTGGATCTCTGCCAATATTGCACAATAGTTTGGCGCCAGCCTCCCACGTTCTGGCTTATCTCGTTTCGCTCCTTTTTCATACCTGAGAAAAAGTATTTACGCCAAAAGTCACTGATCGCCTTGAACGTACGGCCGAATTGACAGTTCAGTTCCAATTACCATGCTCTCGACTCCGATCGAATTCTTTTGCCGTTCGCAAGAAAGACAAACAAAAGAGAAAAAGTCAATACGGCGGTACAAAATTCCGTCTACGTTGGTTTGCACGATTGCGCAACGACTAGGACGACGTCTAACATTTTAAAATTCCTTTAACATTCGGTGTCCTTTGATTTTGAATATGAAACGCAACGGGTAGAGAAAGACAATGAGGGAACACGTTTATTTAAGCAAGTTTCTATTCGTTTACACGCTTAGTTGTACACTTTATTACAATGTTTTGCATAATTTTAGAACAATTCGCAGTTTATAAACAGTTTGTTTGCTATACTAGTCTTATGTAATAATTTTTATCGTATCTGTAATAGTGTAAAAGATAGTGGTCCATATAAGTTGAAGGTCCTTCTTGAATTGTCATCATTTATCCCGATATAAAGTAGACATACTCTAAACTTCAGCAGAGCTAACATTGTGACGGGATTGATTTTGCTTTAACGATGACATTTTCTGGAAGAAATGCGCGCCGTACCACAGGTAGTTTGAAAAAGGAACTTTTTTTGAATCGGCAGAGATCACGTTTGTGTCAAAGTTTTTGACATTGTATGACGAGCAAGTTACCAGAAGTACCGTGCCAGTAGCACGAATAAAACTAAATTAACATTTAAAAAGCATCTATCGCACGATGATGCGCTGTTGTTCGTTTTGTTCGTGTTGTTTGTGTTGCTCGTGTTTGCTAGAGCCATATGAATAGCTTGCATTAAGGGGAAAGTAGGTTCCATGTGGTCCAAGTTTTCATTCCATTTCTGACACTTGCCTTGGAAATCATCGGTGTCGATGCTCCAGACCATCACACCCCCGAGGTTCATTTTCATTGCAAATTCGCTCTGTAAATTATAATACAACGACGCTTGTCAATAAGTTCATATATTTTTCAACATGTGTATACGGATTCACCGGTATTACCAACCTTCTTCTTTATACTAGTAGGATTATCGTATACGACAGTGTGATTCCCTTTAACAGCGTACGGTGTACTGCTACTTATGTCCCAGCCAACGTTCCAATCGTTTAGATTGTTCATTATTTCTTCGCAGATCTGTAAAAGAATGATTGATAAGAATGGAGATAAGATCTGATGAAATACGTGTTGAACTATTTTTACATACTTCATTGTATCCCATGTATCCGTCCTGCCTAGTGTAGGGTCCCGGAAACCCTACGTTCATGCACGGTTTGTTCATAGGGCTCTCGGTAGGAGAGCTGGGCATGGAAGTCAATATGAATGTCCTCCCATACATGGGCATTCCTAATATCAATTTGCTTGGTTGTGCGCCCTTTTCTAACAAGTGTTTGATCGTACTTTCCTGAAAAAAATAAGGTTCTCAAACACGTTGCAACAGTCTCTTTTAAATTTTAGAAGTATCTATCTAATTCCTTACCACGTCGATGTTGTTTTTGCTTGTCAATGGCGCGTTTGGAAGCACTACCCCATCCCATACACCATGGTAATCGTACGCCATCACGTAAATGTGATCGAGATACTTTGACAATTCTGTAATATCATATCCCGCATCTATCAGTATTTTATTAGAATTTATCGCTGCTGTTAGAATATACCCCGGCCCTCTGAACGCTTCTTTGAGTTCCTATTAGAAAAGAATTCTTTGTTATTCTCTCTCTCTCTCTCTCTCTCTCTCTCTCTCTCTCTCTCTCATTGTATTAATTAACACTTATATAATTATATTGTATAAATAATATTGTAATCTTATTATATAAGCAATTATACCTTCACAAGAAGTACAAAGTTTTCTTTGTCCTCTGGTATACCTCCGCGGGCAGGATCGGCAGGAAACTCCCAATCCAGATCGAATCCATTGAAGTCGTATTGTCTGTAAAAAGAACATATTTTTTAGAAGGAAGATAGTCGCCAACAACTACTCATACGTTCAATTAAGTACTTGAGACATTGAACGACGCTGGAAATGAATTTCTGTCTTCGAGTAGGGGATGAAGCAAGATCGGAATAGTTTTTGCCGCCCTCATTCCAACCCCCGATTGCAAGGGAAACAGCTTTCAGATTGGGATATTGTTTACGAATCGCGGTTATCCTTCTATAGTCACCGGTTCCTAAAAAATTGGCAAATTTTTTTTTTAATTCGACGTACGAATTAAATAATTCGTGGAATTCTTCCAAAAATTCCTTTATGATTCAAGTTACCATTCTCGATGTCCTTGAACGGATCCAGACTTCGGATGCTCCAATCAGTGGTATCTATTCCGGCGAACGCGTATATAATATGCGTGCAGAGTTCTCCTTTGAGATTGTTTATTCCGAATTTGCCAGGATTTGGTCTATACCAAGCCCAAGAAACGACGTAACAGGCGACCACTTTATCGTGTCGCGGTTTTGTTAGACCTTATGAAAACAGATAACAAGTATTATTACACATCCATTACATTTATTTCCGCAAATAATTTCCTTGTACTGAATTCGTATATTGTAATTTATTAAATAAACAGTTTGAATTACTAATTATTTTTTAAACACGTTTCGAAGATTTATTTATGGTTCTTGAAATGACCCGGCGTCTGCGTTCTGCGAGTCTAGACACTCGGTCTTTTGAAGGTACAACAACCTTCTAGATTGATAAATGAGTTGTTAAACAAATAAGAAGCGGAGTTTTCAATGGAATGATGTTCAACGAAGGTCACATCGAAATGTCAGATTTCCATTACATAAGACACTGTAGAAAATGTCAAATACATTCCTGACTCTCGTCTGGTTTACGTTTAATCCGTTGACGTTTGTCGGCACCGGTAGTCGCTGATTCGACTATGAAAATTGTGAAAGTACATCTCCTACTTCACACTTGTTTGTGAAAACTTTCAAAAATTCGAGCCTTTTAAATTTTTGAAGAGAAAATTATTCGATACATATGCTATATACTTTAGAAAAATCGGTCCCGTCTTATTTAAATAATCAATTCAATTTATTTATAACAACTTTCGTAGATATAATGCGGTATAATCCACGTAACATTATGAGCTGACATTTTAAAGAGGAATAGGATGGCCGGCAAAAAGATGTTAAAAGTCACGTTTGTAACTATGTAAAAAAAATTGAAATCGACTGATCTAATTTTTAAAAAGTTATTACGATTTGAAAAGTTTAGGCTCACTTTTACTCTAACGGGTGAACTTGTTAAAAATTTATCTTTTCTCTACAAGGAGCAGAGAAGTTGGGGTTTTGAATGGCTATATGTACATCTGAAAGGGACTTGTGACCAATCAAAGCGAAATTTGAAGGGAGTGTAACGGGGAGAGAGAGAATCCAAAATTTAAAATCTTCTCGAATTTAATAGTTTCCAAAATATTAATGAAAAACTAATACTATAAATCGAAAGCTATATAATACAACAAACAAATATTTTTTTATGTGAAAGGAACTCACAGTTTTAAATAGAAAGATAGGCAGAGAAGCACTCACCTGAAGTATCATGGATCGTGAACAAGAAGAGCACGAGCAGATATAGAATACTGTATACCTTCATTGTTGAGGGCAACTTAGCGAATGCTGGGTTGTTGGCCTATGGTAGTCAACTTTCACTCGACTTCCAGACGTGGTACGTCACCTCTTGGTTATCCAGACAAGGATAGTACTAAATGGCATTGTGTATATTCACCTAACTCAAATAATTCTTACCACAATTTACTATCTGCCATAGTTGTCCAGCGGCAAGAATCATTTTATATAAGTTGCACACAAGTATACATTGTTCAAAATATTATCTATGACACAGTCATTGTTTATCAGATTAAAATTCTGTTTGTCCGTTTAGACAATCAGGAATTTTTTAATAAGTTATCAAGATAACTAAATCATACCAGTTCGAATTAGCGCGCACCGTTTTCAATATCAACGCAACTATACTATGAACTGTGCGACAATGTATACATATACGTTTGTAATGTATAATCCAAGATGACAGCATCTATGGTTTCGATGGTATAGGTTAGGGATCCTGTATTGTAATACGATTTTAAAATATTTTTTATGCAATGCCTCTTATCATCGTAACTGGAATACCTTGCAGTGGTAAAACCACACGAACGACCGAGTTGAAAGAGTATTTTGAAAATAAAGTGAATAAACGAGTGGAGATTATAAACGAAATTGATGTTGTCACAAAGGCAGGCTACGATAAAAATACTTTTTACGCTGGTCAGAATTCGTTTATTGAATTAGTTTTGGAGAGTTATCTGTAAGAATTTTTGTTGATTTTACGTACTGTATTACAGATTCAAAGAAAGAGAAAAGCGTAAGAAGCGATATAAAGTCTGCAGTCCAACGACTGTTAAACATTAATGATGTGTTAATAATGGATGGCAGTAATTATATCAAAGGATATCGCTACGAAATATACTGCATGACAAAGTTGTATAAGAATCCTCAATGTACAATTCATTGTGATTTACCAATTGAACATGCTTGGTTGTGGAATGAAAGACGACCAGAGTGTGAACAATACAGCAGAGAAATTTTTGATGCCCTTGTAATGAGGTAAATAATTATATGATGCAAAGAAAAGTTTTTAGCATAATAAAATATATATTACACGTTATGTAGGTATGAAACCCCAAATAGTAAGAATCGTTGGGATTCTCCATTATTTTCAGTGTCAGTAGAGGATGAATTAAAATTTGATGAAATTTATAAATCCTTGTATGAAGTGAAAGCACCAAAACCAAATTTAAGTACTCAATGTGTTAGTATCAATGAAAATTATTATATTCAATTATATATATCAATATTTCTTTCATATTTATTACAATATGTGCATCAACATTTCAGCAACCACTATCATCTACAAATTATTTATATGAATTGGACTCAGTTACTCAAGAAGTGGTCAATGTAAGTTGTTTAAAGATTTTTATTTGCTAAATAACCATAATAAATTGTTTAGAATGACACTACAAGGTATTAGAAATCATAAGTGTATACTTATGATAAATTAATTTACATGTTTTTTTTTGTTTTCAATATAAAAAGGCAATATTATCAGCCAAACAGTTGGGTATTGAAAATGATTTTAAAATACCAGGACACAATTTAACTGTACAAAGTCCATGTACAGCAGCTCAGCTTATGAGGTTACGAAGACAATTTCTAACTTATAGTAAAATGCAACAAATTGAGGTCAATCAAATTGTAACATTGTTTGTACAATACCTAAATAAAAGTCTGTAAAGAGGAAAACATATCGATATCGTCCACTATCTATTTTTGTACCATAAGTGCTTTGAAAGTATTATAATATTTTTAAAAAGGTAATTACACATTAATCAAATTTTTCATTGTATATTGTTTTTAATAAAAAATTATATTAATTACATTGTTAGGCCTAACTTATTTTATTATTATTTTTGGCCTGCATGTATTCTGCATCGCAAAGTAAATTTTTGCTTTGCAACATGAATTTGCTTTTTATAATAACATAACATTGGTCTAAATTATCGTGAATTGGATATTAAAATTTGTGCGATTTTCTTTTCATCTTGGAAAAATATATAATCGAAAAGAAAGCAAAAGAAAGTATCGATTACAAAACAAAAAACACTGAAATTTTGAAATTGCATCTTCTTTAACAGTACTAACATTCGTCAATTTAAGACAAAACTGGATAAGGCAACACTGGCTTCTGTAAAAATTTGTAACTAACATGTATTTTCGATAAGATGCATCTGTTAATCATTAATAAATGAAAATCCTCTATAAAGCAAATGGAAGAGAGCATCTCGAATGGGGAACATTGCATATTATATATACATGCAACCAAATCTAGTTTGCTTTATTTCATATTATCACGATATTTGATAAATAATGGAAACAATAAACGTTTAATGATTATGCTAAATCACAAATATTGAACTCAAAAGAAAAATCGCAAAACTGTTATCAAATATTCATCTATATCTTGGACTCAAATCGACTTGTGTCGACATTTAGGAAAATAATTCTACTACTTTCTTATTTAATTCTTAACAATGAAGCGAATATATTCAGCAGTGAGTTGTAATGAAATAAAATTTTCTGATAAAAAAATATCAATTTAATCTTTAACTGCTTTTAAAAAGATTATTTCTTTTTTTTTCAAACCCCAAACTGCCTAATATCGATTTATATTTATAAAGTATAACAGCTTTGCTTTTGTAGTATAGAAACTATTACATAATGCATTTACAGTTAGATCAATTTTTCTTACGAGTGGAACACATTGGGTCGTCAATAATTAGTTCTCCTGTTCCTGCATTCCGTTACTTTCAGAACCATTTCGATGACTCATGTCATTGTCTATGCGTCTTTTAGGTTTTCGACAAACAAAATACACGCTATTATATTCGCATTGTAACATACTGTTAATATTCTGTGCGTAACGCGTTCTCATGCGTGTCTCTTCCTTCTGAAAATGCAGTAAATAATCACAATAAGTTAATGTCACAATATGTGAGAGTGTAGTGTATTATGTCATTAAAAATTTAATTACTTCTAACTGAAAACCAAATCCCTGAATCACATCGCGAACAACATCGTAGCTTGGTTCTATTGAGTCTTCCATTGGCATATCACTGAAATGGTACAATAATGGTCCTAGATTGATCCATATACCTCCCGGTTTTAGAATCTTGTAAATTGTTTCAATAAATTGTACAACATTATTTGCACAATCTATAAAGAAACATGTTGCAACACAGTCCCAATGATTGTCTTCTGTGTAAACCTGCAAGATGAGTAATCATTTAAACATGTTTTCTAAAGCTTTGCTGAACCATGAAATCTACCTCTAAAAAGTCTCCTGCTGCCATAGAGAACTGCGCGTTTTCTGGTAGATCGCTGGGGTTTACGTCGGGAAAAAATACAGCTTGGGTTTGATGCTCTGGTTTTAAATTGTTCATGTATTGATGGACCCACGGATGTACTTGATACGAATTTACACCCCTACATCTGTAAGAATTTTAAAAATAGGTGTAATTTAATATGTTAACTAATTAAATGGATTCATTCCCATTGATACTTACTTGTTTAACACAAAATGTGATGCAAAGAGCATGAAAAGGGAAAACTCATTTCCTTGGCAAATATATCCTCGTCTTGCAATTTCATATGCAAGTCTTCCTAATCCTGCTCCAGGTACTAAAATTTGCACTTCAGATGGCGTACTAGAAATTTACCTATCATTTCATACTTTTCTTAACTGTTTTAATGTAATGTGGTAAATACTCCCGGTAAAGATTCTTTAGTGTATTCATAAGAATTGGAAGGATTCATACCAGTATTCTAAAGGAAATTGATTTAGTATTTCATCTATAATAGGTTGATAACACGCGTTGCGTTCTGCAGTCCCTTCGACGCTCCAATCGCGAACCAGTTGTTTAATTGTTGCTTGCACCTTTTCTTGATCAGCCATTACTGGACGAGGATTTAGTGTCTGCAATCAGACCTACCTATATTTTGTACAATAGAATACATTTTTATAAAAAAAGAAGCTTGTTAAAATCACAAGAAAAAAGCTAAGGATTAATAAGAAATTTAATATTTTTTAAAAATAATGTTAAAGGTTATAGTTCATGAGACATAGGAAAAAAATTATTGATGCATTTCTAGCATTAATACATTGTCTATATAGAATTAATAAAATCAATTGATCGCAATATGTTTAGAACATATATTGAACAATAGAATATATGCATGCCACACGCCAGGTAAACTTTTCTTACACTGTCAGTCTGTGCACTAGCTGGGCTCACATTTTCAAAAATATGGGCAACATCTTTTATGATCATTTTAATGATTTCATCATTATTTTCAATACATCTTTTAACTTCTTGCAGATGTTCTTTGTATTTTGACAAGAGTTTCTGGTGATGAGGTGGAAGTGTCAGCAAATATGATTCTGTCTTTTTTACCCTTGACAATGAATGAGTTCTGAAAAAAAGATTATAAGAATGAGTTATTATTTATCATAACATTATGCTTAACATGTTATAATGTTATGCAACTGTTAGCTGAATACAAATAATAATTTAAAGTGATAATAGTTTATACATTACACGTAATTGTAAGACCTTATTGGATAGACCTATGGTAGTCTCCTATTATACAAAGGTCACTGAACTTTTGTTGGAAAGCTCAATGACACAATTTGGATAATAGTTTTCTGTAACGATAGCAGGACCATGAAATACAGCCAAATAAAACATTGTGCACCACTGCCTCGACAAAGGTTAAGTAATATCGACGAAAATGTTCGACGGTAAACCTAAAATCGCGGACAACAACGTAGCAAGTTATTGTCGTTACAATGTACAAAGAGGAAGGTAAAAAAAAATAAAGGTAATAAAGATAAGGGCAAATCGTCGAGTCGAGGATTAGAGCACTGAAATACTTAAATCTCGTCGACTACTCACTTGTAATATTTAAAAGCCGAGACAATTCGTTGAAAATGCTTCCTTTCCTCTTCGTCCTCGTAAGTGTCGTGCATTTTTCTCGGATACGGATTTGACATTGTTTCCATTTTTCTATTCGAACGCGGAGGTCTATATTTCAATGAGTTTTTTAGCACGACGTTCGGTGGCGGCTTTCTTGGTGCACGCGTTACGACGGGTTCTCATTAACGCGATGGTTTATCTCCTTAAGGCTGAACCGTAAAAAAATTTTTCTAATCAACAATTTATTAAGATACAAATGTAATTCATAATATTATTTAATTAATTGGAATCGTACGCTAGATTTCGATGAGATGACAAAAGTATAATGAGTGAAATCACGCTTGAAATCTACCTAGAATTTCATTAATTACAAAATCGTACACTATTATTTAAATTACATCAGATAGTGCAATTTCAGTGCAAAAAAGTACAATAACGTTCATGTCAGATAGTATTGAAATATTAGAAAAATATAAAATGAGTATATACATAATTAATAGATTATGTATGCAATGTTCGTACATGTATATTTCTTCTCGGTTTTATATACGCTTGAACACTATCCTATATTCATAAATCGATTTTGATATATACTTACGTTTTTGAGATCGATGAAATTGCTATTTATTTAAATAAACCATTAGAAATAATATACAAATAATTTTGCTGGGTTTGTTGTACTTAATTATAAAACAGGACAGTATTTAATTTTACAGCTAGGAATCTGTAATTATACATATACATATATCTGTTACTTCTTATCATGGAAAATTTAAATTATATTGTTCGTACATTTGCCATTTTTCTACATTGTACAACATCACACATATGTCTTTTATAACAATTTATTACCAATGTGTGACATCGATAAAAATTTGAAAAATTAGATAAGTATATATTTGCACATCAACTAAAAAGTGCTCAGAAATTGATAACACGGACACCCGGTATACTGCAGTGACACTGCATCGTGAGTCGCATTAAGCAACTAAACTGCAAAAACCGTGTATAACTTGAAAAAGTCAAGGTAAATGTTTTAACGTACACTAAAGAATTCATAAAATGATTTCTATCGGCTCACAAATCTTGACGGCTACGTGGTAATCAATGGTTTGAAATAGTTGTCGAAGGGAAATGTTCATAGGCGTAGGTAAGGGGTTCCGCTAAAAATTTCGAGGGAATATACGTATCAGGCCTAACAATAGAGTTCGATTAAAGGTTCGACGGAATAATTAAATGGTAACGTGTAAGATGAGATTGTGACGAATCCACGGGTGAAATTTGTTGGTTGCAATTGGAAACGGTGCCAAGGCGCAACTCGCATATCCGCAGAATTTCTATAGCTGTTGCGGTTGCAGGTAGGACATGCTTGTCCTCGCCATTTTTAAAAGGAGCACCTCAGTCGCTAATCAACCGCCGTGGGGTGCGTTTCGGTGTCTCTGCCGGCGGCGATTGTCACCTCGAATTCGACTTGCGCGACCTTTTTTTTTTCTTCTGCTTGTCAGAGCCCTCACGAGGGGATTCCGCGATGACGACAGTGTGAAGAGGGTTCCATTGGGTTTTTCTAGCGCGCGTAACTAAGGTGTTCAACGAAAAAGGTGTTCGTCGGGGAAGCACCGAACGTGAGAACCATGTCCAGCGTAACGCAAATGTCCAGCGGGCTGAGCAAGCTCAAAAAGAAACATTTTCGAGTGAAACATCAAAAGGTTAAGCTGTTCCGTGCGAACGAACCTCTCCTCAGTGTTTTCATGTGGGGTGTCAATCATACGGTGAGTACGAGAGTGTCTCTGAGCGTGACAGCATCGTACGTCATCGAAATGCCATTTTTCTTCGTCTATTGCGAAACTTAATAGAACCAGGACGTGTGGTGTTAGTTTTTTTTTCGTCATAACACAACGCGTTTCTACGATTACTTTTTACTGATAATACTTCTTGGTAACTTGAGAGTCACTCGGTCACCTTCGCCCTTACTGGTAGCAAATGTATTTCTGATTTATTTTACATTCGTTATTAGAACGTTCTTATGACGCAAATTTGTTTTTGTCAGCGAAGGGATCGGTCGCCGACTGATTTATAGTTCACCTTGTGCGCTGTTTTTGCAAAATAGTGCGCGTCAGTTATTTACGTTTAAGACCTTGTTGTGATTCTATTATAATTACAGTGAGGCAGGTCTGACCGTTATTCGATTAACATTATTTTAATGAATAAGATACCTTGCTCGATTTAATTGTATCCGATGAAGTGATTTTTTTCAAATTATATGATTATAGTAAATATATTTTACAGTGATATGACAAAATTTCATTAGCTGGATAACTCATACTGATTAAGACTAATGTATATTTCAGTTTTTATTTACTTTTTAGTCACTACAATAATCAATGACTTTTTAGTTTTTAATAATATGGTAACATTTGATTAAAGTATATCTCCATTAGTAATCTTTAAGGAAACAAATGTAATTGTACTATCTTTGGTAAATTATTTGATACATGGGAAGTTGTATTCTATATGCATTTATATGTACAGTACATTTTTTATATTCATTTTACGATGATGGCATTTATATATACAGATGAATGATTTTATTACATGCAGGTTAATTATGGTAAATCTTATGTACTATAAGTATATACATAAGTTAGAGCATATGTCTCATATCTGCATGAAATAAATTTGATTTATATACCAAAATTTTCATCATTACTGTTTAAGAATAAGTATGAATTACATTTGTGTAAAAGTTTTGATTTATCTCTACACAAAGTTTGTTTCTCCGCATTTCAGATAAATGAACTTAGTCACGTTAACATACCAGTAATGCTCCTGCCAGACGATTTCAGAGCCTACAGCAAATTAAAAGTGGATAATCACCTTTTTAACAAGTGAGTCCTGTAGTATATACTAGTATTATTGCTATAAATTTATAGTGATACATAATAAAAAAATGGATACAAATGAGAGGCTAATTAGAATGCATTGAAGATCTGTAACTGTAAGACCAATGTTTTGTCTGATATAGGAAGAAATTGTAAATTTAAAGCATACCACTGAGGCGGTCTATTCTAAATATACCACTTAAATACTGAATTAGTAGGTTGGTCACTGCTTTTAATAATAGAATCAATGAAGGTCCTCGTGATCCGAGGTTGTGGTTAATACAGAACACACAACTTTATTTCCAAATTTGAGAATGAATGACTCCTGCACATATTGAAATTTTCAAAAGATTATATAGTAACATTTTCGAAGTCTTTTCTTTTTTAATGGAAATAATAAGAATTTTGTTTTGTTTTAGGGAGAACATGCCCTCTCACTTTAAAATTAAAGAGTATTGTCCGTTAGTATTCAGAAACTTAAGAGAAAGATTTGGTATAGATGATTTGGACTATAAGGAATCTATGACAAGGTAAATGGTAATTTATTTAATAGTCCATGTCTCTTATGTACTTATTTAATTTGTAAATATTAGTTTAAATGTATCTCTAAAGTAGAAATGTACTTGACCTCTCTTTACAATACATTTCACAAAGAAGAAGAAAACATTTTTTAATACACTTTTAGATGCCTTCCTTACTATTATGTTGCACTGCATGTTCAAGATATGTATTATGTTATATGAAAGCTTTGTGTCAGAAATTATGATAGTGCTCGTGTAAAGTATCTGTGTATGTATCAAATCTGATAAATGTTTCTTAGTTCTTCCCACTACAAAGTACATTTATTTATTTATAGAACATTGCAGATTTAGAGGCTTTACTTGATACAACCTTGAGGAGAGATAATCTGCAGAATGACTCATAGGCAAAATAATTGTAAATAAAACGTTTTATCTTGCTATTTGATATCAGTTTGAATTAAAATGTTATGAGAAGGATTTTCTTGTCATGATATCAATAACATTTTTTCATTAATGAAAGTGCATATTACTTGTGTTTGTACATTTCTGATGTTTGAAGTCTCAATAAAATTTTACTATGTTGTAAAAGCAATTAAATTTTAAAATGATAGTCAAAATATGAATTAAAGGAAATTCAACCATTACAGTAATACAATGTTCTTTTTACAAGGCATGCAAACGGAAGTGTATTACTAGATATTCAACTTTTGTGACTAACATATTTTCCATATGAAAAGAATCTTATTCTAAATGTGATAGAGGAAATTATGAACAAAAACTTTACTCTACATTTGAAAGTATGAGGACGAAGTTACTGACAGTAAACTGTAATAGATAAATTTTAATGCTAGATGTCGGGCATTTAATCCTTCACAAACAGAGAGGCATTTGGATTTGACTGGGAAGGCTCGTGAATTGGTTCACCGCTCTGCTACTGCTCCTTCGATAACTCTTTCTCCTGCTACTCCCATTTTTTCACAAATTCCAGTCCTAAATAAACCACTGCGTTCCTACAGTTTTAAACCAAAGCGTCTGAGGTTAGCCAGTCTTGATTTTTCAATTTCTGTGTGTTGCTTGTGGCTAACTTATTTCCATGATATATCGTTATTAAAGACAAAGAATCAATTCCAAGAAACCCACAGCACATACATTATTTCACAAAACTCCTATCAAACACAAACAGTATATTTAATTATATATTACTACAAAATATCATAAATTAAAGACCATAAATTACATTCCAGCATGCTTTTCTTTTAACTTGACGTTTTTTATTTGAATTTTAGGTGATTGACAGACGTTGTTCACATAGTTTTGTATCAGTTTTTTTTACTCCATTATAGTACACAATGTATTATGTGAGTAATTAATAAATAAACCATTATGCGTAGTATTTAACTGGAAAATAAGTCTATGTTTTGTTTGGCATGTGAATTGTAATCGCTCAGAAGACTAATAAGGACTGGTGTCATAGAAAATTATCAAAATGAGAATAGTGTGCTTTGATGTGGCAACAATGAGTGCTTTATCCTGTAAAGAAGTATGTTATCCTGTTACTGCTAATTGAAATAAATAATTGGTATTTTTTCTAATTTCAGATCACAACCAATATTGGATGATCCTTCAGGGAAAAGTGGTGCAAAATTTTATCAATCCTATGATAAATTGTTTATTATTAAAACTCTTACAAGCGAAGAAGTAGAAAGGATGCATTCATTTCTGAAACATTATCATCCGGTATGAAGGAATTATTTGTTTAAATAAGTTTACATGTCATCAGACATGACTAACAACATTATTTACAGTATATCGTTGAAAGGCATGGGAAAACATTGTTGCCCCAATATCTTGGCATGTATCGACTAACAGTCGATGGAGTCGAGCACTACGTTGTTGCTATAAGAAACGTATTCTCAAATCACCTAACAACCCACAAGAAATTTGACTTGAAAGGTTCAACAGTAGATCGCGAAGCATCTGATAAGGAGAAAGAGAAAGATCTACCAACTTATAAAGATAATGACTTTGTCAAAGAAGGGATGAAAATTTATATAGGCGAAGAAGCAAAAGGAAAACTCATAGAGACATTAACTGCCGATGTCGATGTGAGTAATCTTCTTCTGTATACGCGAATATCTGTCGAACAATATAATCTTACTATGTTTTGTAATAAATTAATCCTACAGTTTCTGACGCGATTGCACTTAATGGATTATTCCTTGTTACTCGGTTTACACGATTGTGCAAGAGCTGAACAAGAGAACAGGGAGCGTGCGGAGCGAGAGGAGGAAGAGGAAAATCATGAAGATGAAGAAGATAGTGAGTCTGGAAGCGGACTAGATTCTCGAGGTCCAATGGGAGAGTGAGCATCACTTAATGTATTCATGTAATGATTTTTTAAATATTTCTAATGTTTATTTAATTCCTCAGCCGTTTATGGGGTTGGTGTGGTGTTGCTGGCATGGCAACACCACCTGAATCACCTCATGCTCCATTAAACCGCGACACCAGTTTACAATATGAAGATGCAATAATTCCTCAATTAGATATTTATGCAATCCCTAGTAAAGAAGGTAATAATTATTTTTATTAAGAAAAATACTTATTAAATTTAATCCCTAATACTGAACTGTTGTTTCAGGTGCACCTACAAAGGAAATTTATTTTTTAGCCATAATAGATGTACTAACTCATTACGGTGTTCGTAAACAAGCAGCAAAGGCAGCTAAGACAGTGAAATATGGTGCTAACGTCGATGGTATTTCAACCTGTGATCCAGAACAATACGGCAAGCGATTTATAGAGTTCATGAGCAAAGCTATAGAATAAGCTCGTTGTTCGTTGTTGCTATGCTTGTAAATTTGGATCGCTCGTTTGGAAATCGTGACGATATTGTCGTTTTTAATCGAGACAAAACATCATTGATGTTCTTGCGTTCACGTATAAGGAGAAGTTTAGTGCATTGAATGGTTTGTTCTTTGCACGTTGATGTTTCACCACGAAAAGTGTGTGTTTTTCACACGGTGCGTCAGTAATGTCGTTGCCGTCGAGTTGTCTCAGTATTCCTTACGACATTCACAACAGAATTAGAAACGTAACAAATGAGTTTTATAACCCGCCGACCCTAGAAGATCTTTCAAGAATATTTTCGCGGAGGAATGTTTGTTACCTTTTATAAATAGTGACATATTCTCTCAGTATTTTGCTTACGTTTCCACAGTCACGCTTACCGAACCATTAGGTTCTTGATATCCTGTTCCCATGAATTTCGTTCTGTCTATGCTTTAATTACGTTTGAGTGCATTTTGTGTACAGACACGTGAAAGCTGCAGAAATATCAGAGAAATTAGTCGCGTTTCTTGGTTGTTTCATAAATGAAACGTTACTCAACAATATACTCAAATGGACACATCGGTATTTGTTGGTGTTATTCGCACAGCTTGCTTACAGCAAAGTGATCCGAGAAAACGAAACAGCCGCTGTGTTACATGAAACTTTGGCATCATCGACGATGACGACAGAAAAAAATCTTACCTATGTCATGTGTCATTGTTGGTACACATGATGTATAACAAAAGCTGGATTAATTATCGTCGATCGACGGTAAGATTACAGTAATTAACATGTAACACTAGTTTACTGGAAATTTGAAAATTAATGTTGATGTTACACATACATATATAATAACCTCAAGCGAAATCCGTTTGAAGTATCCCACAAAGGAAGCCTACACCTATCCGTAAAGAGCCTCTCCGGTTTCATAAAGAAGAATCAATAATGCTTCTGGTCTAGTGTCTGTGGTATTATCTGGAATGTTTACATATTCGAGTTAGAAACATAATATATATATTAAACGAGAAGTAATATATATATTATAATACGCGCAGAAGATACTACGGTATGTATCAATATGTATATGTGTGTGTGTATATAAATATATATACATATATAGGATATATATATATACACATATATATGTATGTATGTATGTATGTGATAAGAGCTTGAATCTTTAAGAATTACGAGTAAATGTTAAAAGTCTGTAAATGTCACCTCCTCGGTCGTTTTCAGTTACCGCGAGTCGGTGTTAAGATCATCGATTCGCTTAGTTCATCAAGTATATTTACAGGGAACAAAGCGAGTCGTATGTATTATGCACGATTTATGTCTCCTTTCACTCTTGAAAGTGCTCAAAGTTAGCCCGCGTTTCGATTATTAGAATTTAAGAGAAACCTGAACGGCATATGTATTTTATTTTAACGCATTGAGGGTGGGACACCTGGTTGTTCTTCTCCTGAACATTACGTATTTTTTCCCTTAAATGTGTATTATAAATTGACGCGATAGTTTGATAACGGTACATGGCTTTAGTTAAGAGTGAATAGTCTGACAATAATTATTTAGAGAATTGTGTCTCGACATTTAGTCCTATCATCGCTACAAAGCGATTGTTTGCGCGTGACGACTGATATTTCGCAGGTGTTGTAGCTTTCGATGTTGCCATGAAATTTTCTGCTTATTTAAAGGTAGCATATAAAAACGTTTAATGTTAAAGAAAATATTAAGTGGAATATTATTTCTAACGCTCTTAAGTATACTCAGGGATATTTTCCAACATAGCGGACGGTACACAGCACATACACACAACTATATACACAAAAAGGGAAATGTCAATGACTGGTTGTATTCGGTTCTCAATGCGTTAATTTTACAGCGCAACTTCAGCTGCACAAGAACTCGCTTAAGAATTTCTATGCAGGTCGATTTTACTATAGCTTCACAGTTTTTTATTCGGTGAACTTGTCTTGCAACAACTAGCTTCTAATGGACAATATTCTAAGGTCGCGCGCGCGCGTGTCTTGTTTGTACTTGCGGTCAAAGCAAAAGGGAGAATGCATCGTCGCATAACACTATTATCTTTAAATAAACAAGATATCCGATTTTTTAAATAACTTGTTGTTACATTATGCCCTCCTTTTCAGCGTTACCAGTTTTCTGGTCCGTGTTGCCATGGGTGATGCAGAATTCGCACGTGAGCTTCTCAGCTTCCTTGTCATTCCTTGAATCTTCAACCTGTTGATGTCTGTCGAGTGATCCAGGATCATGACCAGAAGGGTAGCAATTATTTTCGCAGAGCGTATTCTTTGCAACGCTTAAAACTATCAGCATTTTCGTTCGTTCTGTTTGAAACTTCGCTGAACAAGGACCCTGGAGGTCTCATTCTTGCTATATGTCATCATTTGTGTCAGCAAATACCTGGGGTACGTCGGTTAACTGTCTGTAAGTAAACATCCTGTGTGGGTTTGGGTTCTAGCAGATTTACTAAAGTATCTCAGCATATGCTGAGCATGAACATCAATGTATATCTAACTTAGACGACGCAGTCTTTGCTTCTCGTTTTAAGCCTATCCTTTGCACACAGGAATGGATATTATACAGGGTGGTCTATCCAAAAATAGCCATCCAAATACCTCCTTCAATCGTGATAATGTAACAAATATTTTGTTTATAATATATACTATATCAGGGCTGGTTTGAATTACCATACATCCAGGATTGGTTCCAATAATCCCGGATTTTGATTATATCTATGTCCAAAATTTTTAAGCGACTCGTCATAAGGGTGGAAGAAAATTTATAGAAATAGTGTTTTTCGTCTTACCGTCATCTTCTATATAAGTTTGATAGTCGAAAATTGGAATGTTGTTTGTATTACCTCTTGAAGGAACAATGTATTATTCCTTATTGTTCAACAATAGGCTTAAGGACCGGTTGCTACTTTTTCGTCTCTATTCTTACAATTGATATGCCGTATAGTGCATCTTCGGACCCATTGTTGGCCTTTTTATCATTTAAACTTGTTTGGTGTGACCTGTTCTTTCAGTTCCTTTCGGTATAAGCAATTGTATCGCGTTTAGGAATAATCGAAGCATTCCAAAATTACTCTCTTAGTTGTAGACATATGAGATATTTAATTGTTCATCATAACTTTGCTACCGCTATTAATTGTACAGTTGAGCATTCTAATCAGATATTGTATGTCCTGTTGGACTTGTTTCCTTAATTCATGTTCTAGAAGAAATGGATTCATTATTGTAGAAAAAACTAATGATGCAGCCTGACGACTGGCGTAAACATGGCGAACGAACCATTCTCCCTCACTGTCGCGATTTACTTGGTTGCCCTGTTAGACAGCGCGTAGGTACTTGACATTGTTAAAAAAAGCTGATCATAATATAACAATTACTTTAACTAGTTAAGATATTCATCTAGTCTCGATACTTTATATGATTTTGTAAATTGCCAACGCATCGAGATAAGTAATGTAACCCATTATTGCTGAGAACACTCTGAACTATACAATAACATTATTAGTTGCAAGAGTACGCTCAATTTCTGTAATGTTGTAGTATCTGTAAGATATAAAAAAAGAAGGAAAATGAAATATTATAACTATTTCTGACGAATACAAGTTTACTGCTACGCGGTACCAATTTTTTGAATATATGTATTTTTTTTATTGTTGATTGACTTGTATTATTGCTTAAAGCGTTAAAAAAATTGAAAATAATCGGTTTTGATGATTTTTTGACATAAATTTTTATAATTCTCACTACAATATGTAGAAACGATGTATATATTCGCTACTTTGCTGTTGGCAATACATATCCAGGCTTCTGTTGTCCTAACGTTTGTATTACTCACGGAGTCTGTGTTGTATAAGCCACAGGAAATAAATGAACATTTATCACTACACGCAATTATAAATAAAAAAGAAGAACGAATAGATTTTAGACAAGAATATCTTTAATCTTACTTTATGATAAGGTGCGGAAGACATTGTTTTGTTCTTTTATAAGATAAAAGTATCCCATATCAACTAACAATACACCTTGAATTATAAACAATTTAATTATACTTTCATCTAAAGTAATAATTCGGTAACAAAAAATATATATTTCCTTATTAAACGAAACAAAAACTATATTAAGTACCAATTTGTATGAGCTTATAACTGATTTGTACTTTTCGTTACTGCATAAAAGGAAAGAAAAGTAGAAGAGAATACCATCCCTTCGTCACTTTGGTCTTTGCATACATATAAACTAAATAATTAATCTTTTCGTGTGGTATAAGTCTTCTTCATCTAGATTCACGACATATCACGTGTGCGATATTTAACGAATAAACCTAAACCCGAGGTTTTTTCGTATTATTTTCCTCTTGAATACAGTTATTATTGCACGAAGTTTTTTTTTCTGGACTGAAGTAACTACTGCGTTTTCTTCTTGGTACAGGCGATACTTGCTTCAAGTGTTCCATGTCGTTAAATACCACTTGGGCACCTCCTCCGCTAGTCGGTAATATATCACCCTAAAATATAAGGGATTTTATAACTTTAGAAAAACATTGCACACAGATCTTGTACCAAATTTAAACAAAATGTGCAAATTTATATTCAAATTGCAATGACCTACTAAGAACATATGCAAAAAGTTGTAAATTAAAATTTATTGGACGGTGTTATTTAGTGTTTTTATTATTTCTGTAAAACGTTATTAATACCAACTTTGTACAGTTTAGTTTCCAGTTCACCATCAATATCTTGCTCCTGTGCGACGAGACAATATCTGGATACTCCATCTGTTATATCTTTCGGATCAGTCAATTGTGTTATGCTTCGCTTGTGTCGTAGAAGCGGTTGGAGAATAGTTCCAACTGGAACCAAGCCAGAAGGCCGATGATCTACCCATCTTTCAGCGCTTTGTGATCGTCTGTATCGCAGATTCACTACTGGAATTCTTTCCTGCAAATTACATAAGTCAAAGGATGGAGGTAATAATATTTTTCACTGGTGATGGATACTCTATGCTTACCGTCGTACTAAGCTTGGTATCGTGGGGGTCTTCAACCTGAATGGTGGACGGAGTCTTCACACAGATGTTTGGGGTAGTCGGCACAGAAGACGTAGCTTCTAATACTGTTGTAGTACTAGTAGTAATTTTAGGTGTTCCAGGAACTTCTGAATCACTTAATTTTGTTAATGGAATTGATTCCTTCGATTCAGTTTCTTTTTCAACAATAATGTCATCATCTTGTAGTATCTGTTTCACTAGCTGCAATTTCTCATCCTTCTGTTTCATTTGACTCTAATAAACAAATATAAAATGTGTATATTGATACTTTAAAAAGTAATAGTTTTATGTTATACAACTGTAAATAATAATTGTCTACTTGAAGCATTTCACGCTGCCGACGTAATTTACTTTCTAGCTCCTTGCCCATTTTATCAGTCTCGATTTGAATCTTATTACTATATTTTTCTTTAACTCTTTGCTTGTCTATTGCACGTTGATTTAATGCCATATCTTTGTTCTTCATCTGTGGATAAAAACCATTACTTTGTCAAACAATAAAATATAAATATTACAAGATAAACAAACATTACTTCTTCTTTCATATGTCTGATTATGTCGTTCGCGCTGTTCAATCGAAACAGGAGAGTGTCAATGTGCCCTTCCATTTTGCAAATGTGGGATTCCAAGGCAGATAACTATAACAATACAACTGTTATACTTGAAATTTTACATATTTGTTTAAATACTTACTTTCTTCTTCTGTTGATCATTTGTCAATTTTATCGAGGAGTTCTCAATTCTAAGGGACGTGTTTTCCCGTTCCATTTTTAATAACATATTCCTAAAGTTAGTTTCTAGAAAAATGAATCTTTCATTAGTTTTCAAAAAAATTAAAAATTCATTCAGCATTAACATATAATTACGTTTCTGCTTTAAATCCTCTTGTAAGATATTCCTTTTTTGGATACGCGTCTCCAGGAACCGCATTAGCGTAGTAATTACTTCGTCGTTATGTGGATTTGTTAAGTCTGTGTTTGGAAATGGTCCCCCAAGACTGTAAGAAATTTGATGGTGGACCAAAGTAGTATTCGTTATTTAATTATGTTTTATCGACGTACCTGTATACTAAACCCAAGTCAACTTCCAAGTCACCAGCAGCTAGATTACCAGCAGATTCTAATCTATTCTTTGCTTCTTTAAATATCTACGTTAGAAATAAAAAAACAATAAACAAAATATATGTTGATGTTGAAGTTGACTAAATTTAAATAGATATATATTTTCTACTTTATTGGCTTGTCTTCTACCGGGTGTATATCCCAAATTTAATTTTGAACTTGTGGAATTCGTCACTTGCACTTCCTGACTGACTTCGGCAAATTTCATGACTTGCTGTATGAAGTAAAAAATTATAATTAGTACACAATTAACATACCTTATATCTCGTTGTGAAATGATTACTTACTATAGATTCATCATAGTCGTCAACTCTAGGATTAACGCAAACGATCATTCTAACAGTGCCTTCACCATCAAAATAATTTTTAAAAAGATGGGTCACTTTGGACTCTCTATATGGGACTATCTTATTTATACCCTGGATTTGATTTTCACGTAACATTTCTAGACATGTTCTTAGAGTCATCAATGAGTTATTTATATTTCCTATTTTTATAAATAGAAAATACATAATACAATTATATGAATAACAGAATAAGTGTTATTGCTATTATAATATTTACCAGCTTCTCTAAGTCGTTGACCAGTATTCTTGGAACGATTTGTACGTTCGCTTCCAGCTAAATCTACTAACGACAATTGACTAATGCAAATGACTCGTTTATCCTGTACAATTTGTTCTCCATTCTTATCTAATGGCGCCTAGTGAAAGATAATATGGAATTATAACATTTTATTTTTTTTTAGTAGTATATTATTAATTAGTATATTATTACCTGTACAAGTCTTATAGTGAAAACACTGTGAGATCTACTTGATTCAGCATTGAGGGCTGTATATGCTATGTGTCTTTTACGTTGACCTCTTTGGAACACTTCAAAAGCTTCTTGTGAACTTTTCACCTCCACCTCTGTGCATCCATGAACGTACATGTTCCTGTTCCCATCTTCTCGAACAATTTTACTCTGCAAAGTCCTAAATTTCCCGGACTTTATCATAAACAAAATTAAATTTTCAACATCACTTTAAGGATTATACTCACTTTATTTTGTTCTCGTTATCTTCTAATAAATCATACACGCTATTATTATAAACTTCTATATATGTTACAAACACAGCATATGCATTGTCTTCATCAACAATTAGTGTTTGTGATAAACCAGATTTAATGGGACTACTCTCATTATTATTTGCTTCGCTATCAGTCTTAGTCCTACAAATTAAAAATATTAAATAACAAAGTATTAATCGTAGTATATGTTTAAATAAGTGAACATACATTCTAGGAGTTTTCCCATTTTGATCACCATTGAGCTTCTGGAGCTCATTTTGTCTATCTAATGAAGCATCCATTTCCAATTGCACATCAAATCCATTTAATTTATCTGGTTTGAAAATATACTTTTTTGCTTGACAATTTGCTATGCTATTAAAAATAACATTTAAACATCTCGGCATGATGCCCGCATCATACTGATTCCCTGACATAGTATAGGTTTTACCGCTACCAGTTACTCCATATGTAAAGAGTAAACTGTTCCTACCATTGATCAGATTCTCAACTAATGGAAGAGCAACTAATTCAAATACATCTTTTTGAGATGCGTTTGGACAAAAGACACGGCTGAAAGACGTCTGAATAATTCTATTCATAACACGGTTGTTCGTTACTGATTCTGGCGGAGTGATCACCAAGGTTGTATCTGATACGATCTTCATACAGGACACATCATTGGGATGAACCATTGGCCTCAAACGGCAGAAAACCTTAACAGGTTCTTTGTGAACTTCATTGTCACAGTTCATGCGATTTGTGCATTTACGAGTTGTAACAGGTGGTTTGGAATTTCTAATAAACACAAAAATTACGGATTAGACATGAAATTTGAAAAGAAATATAAATTAAAATTCCTTAATTGCTAAAATAATCTTTCTAAACTTTCAAAACTTTGTGGCAAATAGAGTTTGTATTTAGGTTGATTTAGTACTCACGCTGATTTCATTTTGCAGTCAAACAGAAGACATAAAGTCTGTGTCACGTTTTTTATAAAATATAAAATAGTTTCGTAGGTGGGTTATTTAGTATACTTATTTGCAATAACCGTTGCTAAGGTTATTAATAGACGAGTTTAAAATTTAAACACGTGCGCTGTGAAGTCGCTTACTATAAACACGAAGATGCAGTAAGGCGCATTTCCACAAGTGCATAATGGACGTGGATGGTTCTGTAAGTACGTGTGCACGTACACAACCTCGATGAATGTGTGTAACGTGTACAATCTTTGCTCTACTAAAATTTATTAATATATATATATATATATAGAATTTTTATTATATATCAAGAAATAGTATATTCATGTCGATATATATTGTATGTACACAGCATTTCACATCTTTTGATTTGATGTAAATATATCCAATCGAATGATATACACGGTCACGTGTAATCTGATATACAGCCCATATGCACGTGCGTACGTGCGTATCGGCGATTTTTTTATCCCTTTAAAGTAAAGTATCTATGCATACATTAAGGAACAGAGAGGGAGGTTAGTTCAACATGTTTTTAGTAATAAAAATTTTATTGAATAATGCTTATGAATCAATACTCTTATTACATGAAAGTTTTTATTTGTTACTTGTTTATCTCTTTGCACAGAATTACCATTTATACACTGTATTTATTTCGCTTTGCTTTGTATTTCTTCATTCATATGAGTTCCATCACAGAAAGGTCTATTAGATGTTTGTTTACAATTACACAACCAATACTCCTTGGTTTCTTTTACTACAAAACGTATGGGCTTCTGTTTAATTTTTAAATGTATACTTCTATGAGTGCCGTCACAGAAGGGTTGTGTATGACTACGACCGCACAGGCACCACGTATATTGTTTCCCAGCTTCGCACACGAATTTGAACGGCTTAACATCGTATATAGTCCCGTTAACGGTTTGATCGTTTGCACTGTAATATTCTTTTATTTCATTCCGTGGTATTTCTATGTTTTCATCTCTTTTATTAGAGTATTTCATCTGAAATGTAGAGTATTAGGTTTAAAGATTGCAAATACGTTTTTGGAATACGCATAACCTAACAATAAAGTAGAATTTTTCGAAATGATTGATAATATTGTTAATACAATAGATTTCTTGTCGAAACTGTATTAATAATTAAGTTTGCTTACGTGTTGACATCTAGAAATATTAAAATGTGCACATCGTGATATTCTATTTAGCAGTTTGATATTCATGATAGCCATTATAGTTCTACCACCACAGTGTCAGCCAGTAAGGCACAGCAGATGGAATATCACGTGTGATTGTCCAATCAATTGTGACTATGTATACGCACACATAGTATGTACCAATAATGAGCCAATTCTTACACACCTTCAGGCCGTATCTCGATCCGTTAGCAAGGGATTTATTGGCGAGACAATGTTGCCTTCGCAATCAACGAAAAAAGAGAGAAAACAGTGAGTGCTTACGGTCTTACTATTCTCACGCATCCATTCAGTTGGCTTGCCATCAGAGGCACGCGGCGCGAAAATCGATTTTTAGTAGGATTCTTGAATACGTGATTGTAAAGTTTATTTGTTTTGTCTATGTACTATTTAAAAAATCCATTTTATACCAACATTACTTCTCATTAGCTCTATGTAATTGTTGACTTGGAATTAGTTATAGGACGATTGAAGTTTCTTCTGATCTACAACTAATTGGAAACATCGATTGCTCGAGTCTCACCACGTGGACCTTGCTCTGATTGGAGACTTGAAAGGGAGTTAGAATGAAACTATGTAGTGGGGTCGGTAGGACTGCACTATCAGAAGGTAGTTAATCCACCAAACTGCCACCGTGAATGGCGCCACCAATAAGAGTTATACTAACAGAATGCACAATGCACGATATAATAAAGACTTCATAAGTGATACCTGTGTAAATACGTTCGTGTGAGTTAGAATTCTGTCGAAAATACCCGAGTACTTACGATTATACACGAGCCAGTTTATTTGTTGTATGCGAATTAAGACTGTTGGGAATCGATAGTTGCCTGATCGATTGTATGCTTCTTTACCCGCGTAATAAAAACGAGTGTAATTAAGATAATTTGAAATTAATCATGCCTTCTCGAGGCGAAGATATTTTAAAGGGTTTCCAAGTGTATCCTTATCGATCAAATTCAGTCTCAAATAATTAATAATTTTAGACATACTTCTATTGGTTAAAAGAAAAAAGAAGTATAAATTGTATACATTTTAAAATATTATCATTTATTTATTTATTTATTTATATTGTTTCCTTAAATAAGTTATTACAGAAACTGGATGAATTTACGAGATGCTGATAGCGGGAAAATATTATGGCAAGGAAACGAAGACTTGTAAGTATAACATAGCCTGTGTACGTTTTTGATACTAATGTTATACTTATTTATTCATATAGTGAAATGTTTTGTTAAAGATCCGTACCTGAAGTAGAACACGAAGCGAGAGTACCCAAAAAGATTTTAAAATGTCGAGCTGTTTCTCGTGAGATTAATTTCAGTTCGGCCGAGCCTATGGAAAGATTTAGGTTAGAACAGAAAATATTGTTTAAAGGACGATGTTTGGAGGAATGGCTTTTCGAGTTTGGTTTCGTTATACCGAATAGCACGAATACGTGGCAGAGTTTAATCCAAGCTGCGCCGGAAAGTCAAATGATGCCAGCCAATGTGTTAAAGTATTATATTCTTATCATTTTTCTAACAATGACTTTTTCATGGTATTACATATTTGTTTAATTCGTTTCTAATTTGATTCTAGTGGGAATGTGGTAATAGAGACAAAATTCTTTGATGATGATTTACTGATCTCCACAAGCAAAGTTCGACTTTTCTATATCTAACAGTCTCCACTCTGTCCTGGCATCAACGTTATTTGGGTCCAACATATGCATTTCAATGCACAAGATGAAGATAGAATACATGAGACTATGAAAATTCTAAAAAAAAGTTCATATTGAACATATTACTTTATGCACCTTATACGACTTTTAAATAAGCTGACAAAGACTTACTATAATATTGTTGAATGTGCACTTTACAGCACATTGCTTTTTTATTTATTAAGTACGCGAATAGTAACTTTTGTACATATTGTAATACACTACACTTCTGTAACAAAGCAATATATGTATATAAATATATATATATAATTATAAAATTGTTATATTTTAAAAGTTCCCCGTTTTAACTATTTGATTAATGTACAATTAGTTACTAGAATTTGTATTTTACATTTGATCTACTTCTCCTTCTTTATGTTTCACTTAAGAAAAAGCAGTTTTATCTCTATAAGAAATATAGCAGTAAATAGTTAATAAATAAAGTAAATCTTTATCATACGATTAAATAAATTAAGATTTTCAGAAAGCTATAAGTTTCATGTTCAGAGTGAAATGTTATTAACGCTAATATTAGTTGATCGTAAGGTCGTAGTATATTTAAGACAGACGTTTAAGTTGAACCCTTTCATTTGTTTGATGAAATTACTTAAGGTAGAGTACTTTTATTGTAACAATCCGTTCAATTGAGGTTTCGCGATCTCTATAAAACAAACGGAAGAAATTGAATATACCTTTGTCGTTGTACATTCGTGCTATTGATTCCTGGTGTACAAGCAATACATTTTTGAGGCTTCACTACCCCTCTTGAGGGAGTTCATGTTGAATATACTCTATCCCCTACCCTGTCTGCATAGCACAGGTGTAAGGAAAAAAAGGAGGAAAAGAGAAAAGAAATAGCGGGAGTTGCGGAGCCACTGTGGTACCCACACGAACTTCTCAACCTGGTAGTGATTCAATTACCATTAGACTATCCTTCATCGGTCCGTCATACCGGACAGCTTATTCCGATGTTTAATTAGTTACAACGATTATCGTTTGTCAAAGTATCTAATGATGGATCTGAAGGAGGAAGATGATGGTGGCAACGACAGTGGTAGACAATTGTTTTTGGTGGGTGCACCCCGTGATCCGTTGGTATCCGCTGGTGCGATCGTCGCTTCTGCTGGTGTACCAGACGAGATCAACCCTGGAGGAGATCTACAGTCGACGGCTCTGGCTGGTCTGATAGGCGCGCAATCTTCCTCGGTTTGCTTTCCAACAAAATTCTGTAAGTGCACCCTGCCACCCCAGACCTGATTTAATTAACTGGCGCTCTCTCTACCTGTCGGCCCGTAGCAAGTTGGGGCAGTCCTCAATTAAATTATTGCTAAATGCATTAAGCGAATCGGCAGCCCTTGTTTTAAATAGAGTTAGTGGTAATCAGTTTAACAGTTATGAACCATTTTGTCTCGTGTGAATTCAATGTGATTAAACACGGCGTACGGTGCGCGAATCACTTCAGGAATCCCCTGATCCATGTCTCGGGTCTTTAGGATCGTATGGTATAATTCTGTGGTAGTTCTTGCAGTTGATATTATAATAGCAGGAGTGGAATTAGCATAGCCATGTTCTATTGCAGCTTATGATTTTTCACCGAGCCCGGGAAGCGAGGACAGGCAACCCTCCGGTGTTGGTAAGAGAAAACAGCGCAGATACCGCACCACTTTCACCAATTTTCAGCTGGAGGAACTAGAGAGAGCCTTTCAGAAGACACACTATCCCGATGTGTTTTTTCGTGAAGATCTTGCTCTACGTATACAATTAACAGAAGCTAGAGTCCAGGTACTGCTTATTCTGTCACTGTGAGATGTATCAATCAATGAAGTTTATCCGCATGTCGATGCTCACTGTTTCACTAGGTGTGGTTTCAAAATAGAAGGGCAAAGTGGCGGAAGCAAGAGAAACAGTGCAAAGTGACCACTCATATGCCTTCACACTTGCCACCATCAGATTGCCAAGAAGTTCAGCAGCAACAGCAACAACAACAGCCAGATCATTTGCTACTGGAACCACCATTGGGAAGCCCACCACCCATATATCTTGGCATGGAGTGGGCAGGCTTTTCACCATACAGTAACACTGCCACTGCATCGCCTCTTGTAGTTAATAGCATGAACAAGGCACTAGAGTCGGAGACAGATGATAATCCTTTACTGGACCCAGAGCTCTTGCAACTGAAAACTCCACGTTCCTAATGTTATCAATTTATGCCTATACAGTAGTGTAGTGCGTCAATACGATTCCTCCTATGATACAATATAAGATATTTCTTGAATGACAGATGCGATAATTTTTTGCAATGGCACTTGAACTGTGTAATACAGCGTGAAGCAATGACAATTATCATTTTAACACTTAGAGATTGGAATATAACATTAGAATGGTAATGATTGCTGCCTCACCCTGTACAATTAATATTACCAATTCTAATTGAGATTAAAATTAAGAATGAGGGACCAGAGACTTTATCATTAAAAGAAGAATTAAAATATAGCTAAAAATACTTTGACTATTGTTATGTAGATTTTGTAAGAATATAGATATAAATTTATTCCTACCGCGGGTTCAATAAATCCCGGGTTAAGCAACGGCAATTGTAAATTTAAGCAACAGAATCAAAATTAAAATTCTACCTGTGGGAGAGAAACCGACAAAAAAATATTGTCCTGACGTAAAATATTAGTAACGTTAGCTTTATTTCGGTATGCATATATTACAAATCATTGAATCAACTAAGTTATTGAATCGGTTGATCTTTTAGGAGCAAGTAAATAATTCAGGATGCTTCTTCTGATCTTTCATTCGAGATTCCGTGTAGAGAGCATTAACATGGCTCATAGTCATTATCCTCTTCTCTTTTCTTTCATTTATTATTCTTTTATGAAATATCTATACGACAGTCAACTGTATTTTCGTTTAAGTGTTAGCAAAGGTTTGTAATATCATGAATGATCAAGCGGAGCATCCCAAATGAAATAAATTAATGATTGTGACAGATGGTACATTGAAATTATGCGACGTACGAATACTCATCTGCCTTGTTCGGCGTGCGCTCGATATACTGCTTATCTATCAGGGCTTCGATACATTTTTTGATCATGCCAATCGAGGGAATGAACGTTATTTTTGGTTGACTGAGTACCTGGAACGTGTACACCATCGATGTTTAATTATAATTATGCTCTTGTGTAATAAAGAGAAACGAAAAAATAAACTATTTTACCTCCTGTACTAGTTGATTGTGTGTCAAAACCTTTCGACTCTTCACGATACGGACTATGGCGGCTTGCAGGTACAATTTTCTGTCTTCATCGACACTGCGATGCGTGGCTTCGGTGTCGTTGTTTTCATGTGGCACATCCCGTTGCAACGGACCAGTAATACGAAACTTAGTTCTCTTATTTGAATAGTCGAAGTTCAGTGACAGGACGGTATCCTCTTCCAGGTCTCCTTCCGTAGACTTTTTCAAAATTCCACTATCTACTAAACCAGTTGCATGTTTTACCAGCTGATCGTGCGACAAATGCAACGAGGCTGCAGCTTCTCGACAGTGTATCGAGTTGCAATGCTCGAACAGAAGCAGTAACGCCATTTGATACGTTTGCACAATTACTAGGTAGGGCTTCTTCAAATAATTGAACTTTAGTTCACCTTGACAAAGGTGATGCAACCATGTGACCTTTCGACCATTGAATTGTGCATGGTAGAACGCCTCGAATGCTTGTATAGATTTTTCTAACTGTTGCGGGATGTGAAATGGTCCTGGCGATGGCGGCAAAGCCAACGGCCACGCACCCGCTTGTAACACGTATGCTACAAAACCTATACGCAACTGGTTCTCTCTGTCGCCTTCCCGTAAACTAGCAGTGAATTTTGCATTCAGATCTGCCGACACCGACATGTCGGTGAACATCCTGTGAAGTTTGTTCGTGAACTCGTATCCACAAGCTTGTTTCAAACGCTCGATCATCGACTCTTCAGCATCCATGGATTTTGATTGCTGATGGATCAATCGTTTCGCTAACATACGAGCATAAAATTTTTGGAATACGTCTTTGTCGTTGACGTATTTGAACACGGTGATACAATTCGCTAGTTTCTCCTCGACTTCCACTTCTGACGCGGCCTTTGCCGATTTTCTCAGCAAAGAGTTGCAATATTTAGCCAACTAAAATGAAAATATGTCGGACATGATAATGGAAACTGAGAAAGCTATCATTGAAGAACTTACCAGTTCTGGTGCTCTAGCTGGCTGATCCGCGACTGTTTTGTGATTCACTATGGCAGAACAAGATTTATCAAAAGCCGCTACGAACATTAAGTCGTTTGGGAATACGTCCTTGATTAAATTTGAATATTTTGTATGCACATCCAGCATTGTCTCTACGAATTGCGTGTGTACCTAGATTTATGAAGTAATATATTAGTTTACAACTTACTTTATGTGCATTCGAGTACTATTGTCTCACTCACATTCTCTCCCTGTAAATTTTCAATGGCCTTCAGTCCCTGCTGAATGATGTGTTCGGTAAGTTTTTGTACAATAGGAGTTAAACCATCAGGTAATGAACTTAACAGTTGATACAAGAGCGACAAATCCCTTCTACTTTCATTGGCTATCATGCTCTCTGCTTCTGTATGAAGCCAGTCTACACACGTACTTATCATTTTCATCTCACAGGACACTTTTACCTATAAACCATTGCTATATAAACAACCTACCACTGTAAATTAATTTGTTACATGTGTAAAATATAAAGAAACGTGCATACTTTAGGCAAAGTACTTGAATGAAGGAACCTATGAGCGCGAAACATCTCCTCGTACATGTGGGAATTAACTTTTTCCAAATAATGCGTTACGTTAGACGTTTTTCGCAGGTTTAATGCTTGTATTGTAAAAAACAGTCCAGTGGCCTCAAGGAAGGGTGCTTCAAATATGGTTTGGTACAACTAAAAGAAGACATACAACTTCTTCAAATTTCGTAATTTGAATACATATTTGAAAATATAGCAAATAAAATATAAATAATTACTTTCAACTGTACTACCCTCGCCTTGTACTTTTCAACTTCAACAAAACTGTCTACAACACCACGAATAACTTCTGTAGTTGTTGTTGGAGCTTCCTCTATTCTATGCGCACGAATATACTCTATTAATTGAGATACTAATTGTTTCTGCAACGTCATAATCATTCTTTTTTTCCAAATATCTAATCCAAGTTCCCCTATTTGCATTTGTTCATTAACAGTTATCACGAAAGGCCTGCCATGAATGAGAGCAGCCTCTGACAACTTCTGCTTTCTAATGTGGTGTTCATTTAGATATAAATACAAACAATGTAAATGCTGGGTGCCCTGTGAGTATTCGCACCAAGCATTATAATACGCTTGTAACAGACCAGATTCATTTTGAGCTTGTACTGTTGACAACAAGTGGAGGACATGCATTTCGAGAAATTTTTCCGTTTCATCGTATAATTCATTCTCAAATGATTCTGGATAAGCAACACACAAAGAATAAATATCGCTGAAATCAAACATAGATTACTGACTTATATTAAAAGACTAGTTCACTCTGTCAATTAACAAATAAGCATACGCAAAATACCTGAATCTGTCATTCCATACCGCACGTGGAACACTAGACAATGTTATTATACTCTGTATAGTCTTTTGCAGCGTTTCCCATGTTTGCTTAAAATTAATTGGCTTGGGTCTCAATGACATCCTTTTCTACAATGAAAAGAGTACAGAGCAATGAATCTTATAAACTCTACAATGTAAATACCAAACTAGTAAACCTACAAAAAAAAATGATATCAGTGACAATGCAAAATTTTAAACATTTACATAACAACAAAGAAAGGTGACAAATTACGAAGTTCCTTGTTGCACCCGAATTAAGAATCACGCATTTGAAAGACGTTAACAACCGTGCACCCAATATCTACTCCAAGAATAATTTCGGCTATAGATAAAAACACTAAGTTTGCAACGCTTTGTTCGCGAATTTTCTACATCGATGGTTCAAAAATAACATAAAAGCAAAATACATTGCTGGCGCATTTTCATTTCACGGTTATCCCTCCCCCTTCTACCACGAAGTCTTTTTTTGACACCTTTCTTTCGTCGTGCACAAGACCGATTTTTTCGGTATGGTTATTTATCACGACGAAATCTAACCAATTCAACACACACTCGAAATAGCGCCGTGCAATAGTTTTGGTCTAACGATCGTAAATGTTTTTTAACGATCGTTAAACGTATATAATCTTTCGAATCGGTATTTCGATCTGTTATCTGTCGGATTACACATTTGGATGTGACGTCTCAATTCGATTGCCGAACGAAGGATAAGTTACACGCGTTTACGCGTGTTACGAGCTACAGCTGACTGGTACTATATCCAGATGGTCGTGATTGGAACCACTAACCAAAAAGTCGTGGAAAGAGTAGCCGTGCGTGTATATAAACACGGCCGCTGTTCGATCGGGTTGGATCTCTATCAAGAAAAATCTTTCCGATAATCTCAACGTCGATATCCCGTCGGAATCATGCCCTGTCACAAAATACATGACATTTATAATGACTCATTTTCATCGAACACATTTTCACTTTGTTTATCCCTCTTGTCCCTTTTTTTTTTCTTTCCCTTACGTGTTTTCTTCTTCACTTTTTCAAACTGTTCGCCTCTCGGCAGGAAAATGATGCACCCATGAAGAACTAAAATGTTCTCAATCTCTATGGTGAACCAACGAATTCTACAGGGCACTCCGGAGTTGCCTCTAATTTCTCAATAACGTTGCAAAACCATTATTTGCCCTTTGCTCTTGACTTTCTGGGATTTTGGAGGGGGTGATAGCGCGGATTAACTAGAGACCTCACTCCCTGTAGAGGATTACTCCATTTTACGAAGTTATATTTTAACTTTCGTTGAAATCTTTGATTTTTGTCTCGCCAAGTTAGGTGACCTTGATATATATCGCATATATGTATACGTACATACGTATGTAGGCACCGTTGTTACATCTTCAAATTTTCATCTCTTTTTGTGGACCACCGAATGTGATACAGGGGGAGGAAACTATCAGCAAAAAATTGGAAACGTAAGAAATTGAAATTGTTCTTGCTATTAAAAATGTTATTAGGAAATCTTCAACTGCGAATTATAAACTTTTAAAAATTATGAATAAATACTGGCAAGTAGTATGTGTCAACGAGTTTGAACAATAAAATGCAACGTACATACACTACATGCTTTCATGAGATGACAATACATACCCATGTATGCGTATTCTATATGCGGACGCATGCGTACTGAAAAATGATTTTCAAAGAACGCTGTAGTTTCTGCCACGTATTTTGTGATCTAAATTCGGATCAAGAATAATATTATATATATTTTATTAGCTGTGTTCCTTTGTTTTTGTACAATACAAATATTAAACATACAATCTCGTAATAGTTGAAGTTACATAAATGATAAATGAAAATTGAAGATAAAAATCGATGCTAATTTTTTTGCGTACCTTCTCGTGTTTATATATGTAATATTCTGAAGTAATATTTAAATAACTATTAAGCGAAAGTCAACAATTGAGTCGAATTTATTATATTATTGCAATAAATAAATAGTTACGTAGAATAAAATTATGTTTACTGTTTGATAATGAGATTGAACATCTACGTTCTTTGTATTCCATGATCGTGAGTCGCGTTCGAAACGGCACTTCAAACTGTATTGACTTCGATCGGTGACATATTAAAAAAAGCTTTTGAAGATGGTAATTATTTGTATATTAAACAATATAATTTTTCCGAATGTTTCTGACATAAAATAATATTGATTATTATCGTACTTCAATAACTTTTAAAAGCTTGTAAAATGTGTCGAGGTTATGTTGTTGTCAAATGTAGGAATGATAGTGCATATTTGTGAATTGAGAGAAAATAGTCACGGTTACCATTCAAAATGATTGGTTTTACTCATATGAAATGAAACTTTTGCTTAATATGAATAGATAATTTAAAGAAATTGATTTTTATACATTTAACAAACTTTTAAAGTGATAATGGTATGCAAATCTATAGGATGATATAAAGTTATGTTTTTCTTTTTCAGAGTATTCTAGCTTACAATGGAGGAGCTGTTATAGCAATGAAAGGCAAGAACTGTGTTGCAATAGCTGCTGATCGCAGATTTGGTATACAAGCACAAACAATAACATGTGATCTCCAAAAGATCTTTGAAGTGGGACCACACTTGTATCTGAGTCTTCCAGGACTTACTACAGACACTCAGACTGTAATGGAAAGGTTAAGGTTTCGATACAACCTTTATGAATTAAAGGAGAATAGGAAGATTCAGCCTAAAACATTCGCATCCATGATCTCAAATTTATTATATGAGAGAAGATTTGCACCATACTTTGTGGAACCCATTGTCGCTGGATTGGATCCAGTTACTTTTGAACCATTCATTTGTAATATGGACTTAATAGGGTGTTTAAGCAGGCCAGGAGATTTTGTGGTTGCGGGAACATGTACTGAACAGCTTTATGGAATGTGTGAATCACTTTATGAACCAAATATGGAACCAGAGGATCTTTTTGAGACTATCAGTCAAGCTTTAGTAAATGCATGTGACAGAGATGCAATATCTGGTTGGGGTGCTGTTGTTCATGTAATGTAAGTTATTTTACGTTTTCCCTTCACCCTCACCTTCTTATTCGAATTAATAATTCAAATACTGTTACAGAGAAAAAGACAAAGTTACAACAAGGGATATCAAAACAAGAATGGACTAAGCTGATTACACAGAATTACATTATGTATAAGCTTATAACATGGAAACACCTACTAAATAAATGTATACTCTGTTTAAATAAATTAATAATTTTCAATAAATCATTTGCAGATTCTTATTTTTGTTATATATGCTCCGTTATAAGCAAAAGGTGATGATTGTATAGTTTCGAATGTACCGGATATCTTTAACCTATCTATTGCCTAGGTTTATTAGGTTATGGTTGCTTGTTTAACATGGTATCGTCTGCTTCATTCGTAATGATTTGAAATATTTCTGTTAACTATACGATTACATGTAGAATATAATTATAATGATGAATTTTAATAGATTGTGCACAGCATTCCTGCAAGTAAAAAACAGTAAACGAGGTACGTATAAGATTCAATTTTTAGATATCCAAAATCCTAACCTAGACATTTTTTCCAAATGAGACTACTACTATGTGTATTTTATTTTAATATTCATAATACGTTATTACTGAAAAAGGTTGTTTGTTCAAACAATAATTGAACTTTCGTTTTAGGTAATGTTATTACAAGGTTCTGTTCCTCTTATTTTTCAAGAGATCAACATAGTGATCCACCTAAAAATGCAATAAGCCGAACACATCCTGATATAAATATTAAATTTGTACCAAGGACGCTTAATATAGATTTTGGAAATCTGAACAATGCTATTATAAAAAATATAATCGAAATACCAGTTAAAAATATACCATCCATAGAAGAACCTTTAACACAATGTCCAGTTCAACGTGATCTACCACTGACAAATAAAATTTTAGATCTACCAACACTAGAGAATGTTGTGGAGAAGCAAGCAATACGTATGATAGTGATTAGAAGGCAGAAAATGAAGAAACATAAGAGGAAGAAGCTGCGTAAACGAATGAAATTTCAAATGGAAAGTATAAGAAGAAGACGTAACTTGCAAAAGGAGAAAATATTTCAGGCAGAATTACTTGCAAAAATTAAAGAAGCTGAAGAATTTGATCCAAAGGAATATGTTCAGCAAAGATTGGATTTACTACTTAAAGAACGCATACCAAGAGCGTATGGGGGTGAAATACTGCCACCAAATATGGTCAAGCAATTTTTAGAAGAAAAGAAGCAAAAAAAGGAGAAGAGAAAGAATAAATTTCGCTTAACTCTTGATTGAATATATGTACTAGACAAATAAATATTCATTGCATCATGAATTTTGTATTACTTTCAGCTTTCTTTGTTATGCGATTTTTTATTTAGATGATCTTTTAATAGCCGAATACGGATGAATGTTTATTTCTTATCAATACATTTTAGTGTTCATTTTAGTAGTGTCCATAGATGTAATTATATTCACAAATAAAAATAAATGCTGTATGTAGAAAATATGGAACATCAACTCTTTATTGAATGTGTTCAAAATTATAATTTACATCCACGAAATTCATTGTGTTACAGAAATCCGCGTATATTGTCAGACCACGATTTGGAAATATGATTTATACAGTTATTTATTCATTATGTTTTGTCTTTTCATCATATATGTACAACCATTATATAATACTATGATACAATAAACAGCACCTTTGTTTTTTCTTTGCGCGAGTGTTTAGAAATTAAGATGCGATCCTCAAAAAATGTATATTCATTCGCGAGAATATCTGACACTTTCAAATGGTTTGCAATATTTTGTTTCTATAAAAATATACAGCATCTCTTCTCCGAGAAGCAAATACGATTTAAATTATAGTCTTTAGTCAATAAATACATTTAGTCGTAAAATAAAATTATCCTAGCTAAAAATGAGAAAAAGAGTATCGATAGTCAAGTCTTAATATCATGCAATTGACTTTATGATCGTATTTTCAAGTCTCCTGATCAGCCCTACTGTCTTGCTACAAGACGAACCTCTCCATAAGCATCTTTCTCCGTTAAAAGTACATAAAAGACTGTAGTTCCTTTCCAGTGTTTGAAAAGTAAAACGACGACATATCACGCACACACACACGCACACATCTATCTTTGCTCGAAGGAAGACAGACTGTGATCTACTTGCATCAATATTAAAAAAACAATGTTCTTCTAGGGTAGTACCTGACCCTTCCTCACCTCTAACACCTTTGGTTTGTTTATACTGCCGGTTCTTAAGTTGCTATTTCTACCAGAAAAATAGTCCTCTATCTCTTGAAGCGATTTACCTTTTGTTTCTGGTAGACAGAGGTAGAAGTATATCGTACCAAACAAAGATATACAGCCGTAAAGAATGAAAGTACCATGCCGAGTAATAGCACTGGCTAAGAACGGATATGTTTTCACCACAGTAAAAATAAAGGAATGGGCTGCCATAGTAGTTAGGCCACCGATGATACCGCGCACTTGTATCGGATATACTTCTCCTATCATTACCCAAGGTATAACAAGGAAACCAAGGGTGCAAGTTATGGTGTACGCGAATATGCACAGGATAGGGAACCATGTAGCAACAAGTGGCAGATTGTTCACAGTCCAATATGTTTTCAACCACATGTATCCTCCTAATCCTATCATGGACAATCCACATCCAACAGACGAGACCATTGTGAGAGGTCTTCTTCCGCATCTCCTGCACAAGATGCAGGCCACAATAGTGGATCCTAATCTTACTGCACCGAGGATAACCGCGGCTAAGTACTTGTCCAATGACGACCCTGAGTCTTTAAAGATTTCTACGGCGTAAAAGGTAATTACGTTTGTCCCTGACCACTGATATATCAGGAAGTACAAGAATAACAAGGTAAACGGTTTCAGGGCGTTAGGTTTTAAAAGGGCCCTCACTATCTCACGGAATCCTGTCAGACGTTTGATGTTGTTCTTATTCGAGAAATTGATTAGTGTCTCCATTTCTTGATTGATGTTGCAGTTGTTGCCGCGGAATTGTTGCAGAGCTTCCCGGGCTTTTTCTGGCCTACTGCGTGAAATGAGATAGGATGGCGTTTCAGGGAAGAAAAACATCAGCATTAGGGCAGCGAGCGGAATAATTCCACTGATAGCTGCACAAATGTTCCAGCTGAGTATGCTACCCAACGCGTACTCAATCAAGACGCCCGTGCTCACTCCAATACTGGCAAAGGCGGTCAACATCCCCCTGAGATGAGGCTGAGTGACTTCTCCGGTGTAAACTCTTGCTGGCGCACCCACCATGCCTGATCCAAGACCCACGAAGAACCTTCCAGCATATATCATGCGGATATCGGTGGCGAATGCAATCAGTATCCAACCAAGTAACGCAGGAATTTCCGTAATGATCAAGGATCGTTTTCTACCAAGAACATCCATCATATACCCAGATATCAGACATCCAATGGGAGTTCCGATGGACGACATGCTGGCTGCAAAAATTATTTCATTACTAATGCATGAAGTATTTTGGAAGCTTTCTGATCGCAGTAGTTTGAATTCTAATTTTATTACCTATCCACGACTCCTCGGCCGAATCCGCAACAATAGGAATTGTACTATTTGGTTCTTGCAGCTGTGGCAGAGCAATTGCGGAAAAACCAAAAGTCATGCCCGTGTTGATAGTCCCAAGCTGGGCCACAAATGCTGCTAGAACCTGTCTAGCAACGCTCCCTCCGATGTTACCACCTTCTACATCATTATGCGTGTTACTCGACTCTGATCTAGATTTCTCTTCTTCCAAGGGGCTGGATGGCTGAATTTTTGGAAGGCTGCAAGAGCCCACCAAAGATGATTTGTCTGAGTTTTGAATGTCACCATTTTTTCTGTAACAAATAATTTATATTAGTTAGTAGATGATTCTTAAGAATATTCAATTTAAGCAATGGCTATTGACTATTTTTATTATCTATGGGAGAATTGGGTAGAAGAAATTCATATATTGTGCGTATTACAATAGGAGAAGTAACAGAAACAGAGCTTTATACTCATTTTCTTATCTATCAACTTGGAGATAATGTTTCCACACAACAGAAATAATGATGTATGTGTTGGAAACTGTACGTTTACTGTATTTCGGATTTTCGATACAACAATCGATTATTATTATCATTTCTTTGTTATCGAAATCTTTTTTATATCTTATATTGTAAATAAGCATAACGCAGGATCGTATATAAAAATAATTTGGAACAGAAATTTCTGTTGTCACCTTCCATCTTACGAATGATTATATTAATAGGATTCATTGCCGTCATACAAAAGAGAGAAAAAAGCAACCAAGATAATTTTCAATTATTCTCATTTGGGCAATTGACCGTGAAACGCGATTGTTTCATAGCAGAAAAAACCCTGAAACTTCTGCGGTTCGCGAATGACCGTAGCAGATCGTGTTACTGATGCAACTACAATTGTTACCAGTTCATGTAAATAATTTCTCGGTCTCCATAAAAAAATATAACGATACATAAAAAAGTGACTCGATTAACGAATATTATTTAATCGACAATTAACGCGAGACACGTCAATTAATCATGCAACTGAAACTATCGATAATTTTATCTGCTTACGCACACAGACATCTGTCAGACAAAATAAAATGATAAATTATAATTATTTTTATTGTTTATAAAACAGATATTTATTCAATATCCTAAACAACTAATTAAGCCTGTTTTCAGCCGACGTCGGACATTGTCACGGTTCCAGTTGAGAACAATAACCAAGCTCATGCTTCCTACAATGATTCATAATCGCCTCTGTTCCATATCTTTCTGCCTTTTGGACTTTTTAATATGATGGAAGTTTCTGTCGAGAAACGCGTGCTAAACGCCGCCGGAATACACGACTTTCTTTGTTCGTACAGTATTTAACTCGATCCCGGCCGGCATTGCACAAGGAAAATAACGAGGAAACTGAAACCGACATTACAAACGATCAAAAGCGAATAGAACTTCGCAATCGGCGTAGGTGCACACGATAAAAATAAAATATCATCGGTGAATGCGTACAACGTTGTTACTAAATAACGCGCGAATAATGCGATGATGCAACGTTGCGAACACGATAAGGTAATAAATAAAAAGGTACGATTGCTTTCGTATGCAAATCCCTGTAGAATGAAACAAGAGTGAATGTAAACATTTGCAGCTTCGATAGAGCGCAATTATGGCTCGATTTCTCGTAGAAGACTTCATTCTACAGCCCGAAGTCGAGAGATGATAACGGGGAACTTTGTTACGAAATAGTTTAGTGAAAGAACGAGTCGTCTCGGAAAGACGTTGTTTTAGTTGTTCGTGGAATGTATAATGCAGTCTTGTTTTCTTTCTAATTTCGTTGGGAAATATAACAAGTTATTCGACAACGTGAAATTCTATTACAGAAAGTCGACATTATTCTATCTGTAGCTACGTAAAATTCGATTTTATTCAAATTTATACAGCTTACTAAATTTTCAAATGGAAACGTAATAGATAACAATCAATAAAACTGTGTATAACTACGGTGTGGGCGTGAATTGAAAATTAAAAAAACGGATTCGCGGGTTGCACATTTTTCGTTTATCTGGAAAACTGCATTGCAAGGAAAAATGACCGCCTAAACTAACGATTAATCGCAGGTATGACTCGCACCTTCGAGTGACGCGCGCGAAGAATTCGTGTCTCGAGGACTGACCGTAGCAGGCAATAAACCTGGGAAACGGTCCGACTTGACAAAGACTGCAATAAAATAAAGAGGGATCTATGAAGAATGGACGGTGGCTCTACATCTAATGACTAGCTATGCGTTATAATGACATAAAATGTTATATTCTGAGGAAAGTAGCACCGCCCTTTGGGAAAAATTGCAGTAAACGTAGAAAGGGTAAATGGTGTTCGGCGCAGTTGTCTCTGGGTCCATGAAAACATTAACAGTAATCATTGTTCATAGATGCGAACAGTGAGAGAGGTGAACTTTAACTCGTTGCGTCAGGTGCTACGGAATCGAATATGAAAAATTTGCACCGCTTAACGATTGTATTAGCGTTAATAGCGACAGAAAGAGGATCAACTGGTCTTTAATATCCAAATACTAAATCAAACACTTCTGTTTCGTACATTAATGATCAGTTCATTTAATATACGTTCTGTAACGATCAGCGACGTCAGCGTATACGAAAATAAATGTGACCTTTAAATTAAACTAAAGGCAAAGTAGTCGTAATTATCAACAAGTTAAAAATTAATACCGTAGATACGTACAGTAAAGTCAGGTGTCTGTTGCCTGACCATTCGTCAATGACGCTACTCGAACATTGCATATTAATAGACTAGTTATATCAAACTGAGGCAAATACACTTATCTGCTAGAAACGCTTTTGAAAACTGTTCAAATAAAGAATGGATATTATGTTTTTGCAAGATAGTAACTATCTAACAACGAACGACAATAGTCTAAAAAAAGGCTACACGATAGATAAAATGTGTAATTACTAAAAACACTACTAGCTGTTATTATATCGGCTTATCAATTCCATATGCTATAAATTTTGTTGCACCTTCATCCGTAATAAAAATAATAGCTGTCAGAGTTCTGCTTGATTTTTCTTGATAGCACAATGAAAAGAATTTTCTTGAAAAATAGCCTACTCGAATCGATAATCTAAGCGTGTACAGATGACGCAATACTAACAACGGGTGAACGTTCTGTGCAACTAAAAAGTCAGGAAAATATGGCGACAACATTCCGAACGTGCAAGTCGTTTGGTAAACATCGATCGAAGGGAGGTTTAGAGCCAAACAGACAACAAGTAACGCAATTAGCGACGATTAACAGCGCGAAACAAAGCAGAAAATTTACAAGAAAATATATGCTAATCTGTTACACGATCTAAAACTAATTATAAGTTAATCTTCTACTGTCTGTCTAAACGACGTCGGCCATAAATCTTCCATTTTATTTTACTCGGTATCGACAACCTAAGTACCCCTTCATATACTTAAACAAATCCAAGCCAGCTAATAGCGTTGAAAATTTATTGAAATGATCGTACATGCCAGATGTAATTTATGCAGAAAGCCATCGTTAACGTTTAGTTTTTCTATCTAATGGAAAAAGAATTCCAAAGTACGGAGTTAGTTTTCGTCCTTGATCGCCATGCTATCGCTGTAAACAACGAGCAGCATTGGGCGCGTTCACAGGCGGAAAAGAGAAAACATGCGCGCCACCGTTTCCTTGTCAGTGGCTGATAATAAAGAACACGCCGGTGTGCATCGGTGCCAAGAAATAAAATACTAGATACCATCTTATTGGGAGTCGTTTCTCGTTTTGACCCGAGAAATTCTTTAAAGTCGCCACGTGCTACTACGGTGCCAGGTCGCGAGCACGCGTGCGCTTCAAAAGCCGAAGGTAAACATTAGTATACATAGAAAGAATACTTACTCAACCACGGCGTTCGTCATGTTGGCTCTTTCTGTCACCCCGCGACGATCGCCCGAATAATGTAAAAATATGTACAGGTTATGTATAAGAATATCTATACGTATAATTCTAATATCACAGTCGGTCGATCACAATGCTGCAATCACTGCGCGAACGTTGCTCGCACGGTTCATTGCCTTCTCTTCTTTGTTTTCTCTCCGTCCTCGTCGCTCCTTTTCGTTCTCGCCTCTACCGACTACCAATTACGCACTATGGGATAACCTTTTCCCATGGAAAATTCTCGTAGCGCCGATTCGTGCGTCTCGTAAAATCCAACGGACGTCTCCTTCCATGGACGGCGTTGTCAACTTTTCACCCGGACCGCTTTTCTCTCCCGATTTCTTGTTTGCCCCGGCGTTGTTTCCACGGATCGATGATTGAGAATGATCCGCCGCGAATTACGAACAACGAATAACGTGTTGAACGCTTTATATTTTTTTTTTATACACTACTTGTTGATGCTACGACGCGCGCGCATCGAATGCTCCGTGACACACGCGCCCGTCGTTTATATATGCGAATAGGAACCCCGGCGGTGGGGGTAGGACGCGCGAATTTTGTTATCGCGCGCATGCGCACATTCTACGCCCGCAACCTTTCTCGAGTGTACACATTTCTTTTCGTCGTTCGCAGGTATTTTGAACGACCGTTTTGCCTTGAAAATGTTCAACGATGTTCAACGGACCAAAATTATTAAATCTCCGTTCAAGCCAACGTTATAAAATTCTATTCTATAATTCTTAAAGAGCAATGCGTGTCGGACATCTTTAGTACCCGGTAGGTCTAGCGTTATTGTAAGTAATTTTATTATTCGATTTATGCATGTGCTATATTAATTGTGTTAATAAGATAATAAAAATGTTATTAATGTAGTAACATTGTTACCAGTAACAATGTTACAGTTATAGTAAAATGTTACTAATGTAATAAAATATTAAATTTGCAGCTGTTAAAGGGGGTTAGAAAAGCGGGTCAAACAGCGGCTTTTAAAAGTGTTAACTTCATAACCAATTTTTAAACTGACTCGAACAGATCTTCGACTAATTATGGCAATCGAATAAAATATTGTTGCTAATATATATCGGATCGTTTTCTAATATATGTCAGATCGTTTGGCTTCTTTTATTGTTCCCGACGCCGTCGCACCGTTGGAAAATAGAACGTCGCTGTTTTTTGTCCCGATTTTTGTCTCCCCCGGATCGAATACAGCTGCTCGTCTCGTAATCTACACCAGAATCGATAAGAACAATCACGAGGATTTGATCATTTGTTTATCTGAGAAAAATAGTGCCGTATCGCTGGGCGGTTCTACAGACTGGTAACTCGTGACTGAATTTGTCACGATTGTTGTTCGTGAAACGCGATACCGGCGGCCCATTCGATGTACAACCCGCGAATCGCGATAAAACATCCGCGCAGAGTGAAAGTGATCGTCATCCAATGAAAATGTTACTTTCGTCCCTCCCCAATAGTTAGATTACAAACATTTTTAAACACCGGAAGTCTTGTTTTTTAAACAACTGTACGGCGGTGGCTAAATAATGTAATTATCTAATTATCTAAATTACGATATTATTGGAATGATAAACGTGTGTTGTTACATAAGAATGACAACCGAATTTGTTTAAACTTTCGACAGAATCTTCATGGTTATTTTAGAGATCGTAATTATTTCAATCTAGTTTATCGGTTTGACGTAATAAAATGTAATAAAATATTATTATCATTTCATTCACAGGGACATCAGTCTGATAACAGCGGCACGCCGACGTCCATTCCGAAATGATCGTTCTTGGTAATGATTTTGAATTCGATCCAAGAGCAAGCGAAATTCGGAAAATTTAGCGACGAACGTTGAACAATGGAGGAAGAGAGAAACGTATTCGTGCCGAATCTTCGAATGATGATTCGGTTGAGGGGATCGGCTAAGCGTCCCATTTACGATTCATATTTTTAAACACCGATGACTCATCGGGATCCTAAGCAAATGAACGAGGTCGTAAACGCGGTGCAATTAGATTTTCCCGTGGCCGAAACCGCCCGATGAGTAATTTTCACCGTCGGAAGACACCTGTGTGGCGAGCCTTTAACCCGTCACGGTCGTCGATCGGCCGTGATCGATATGCCTCGAAAACTTCCGAACATCGGAGATCGATGGCTCGTTCGCGATGTACGTTGTATATCGACCCTAAATGATTCATATCGATCGTCCTGTGTTCCGGAAACGGCGAGGAACGTGCTCGAAAGAAGCTGCTATGGCAACCGTTATCGGTTACCGGTTTCGTCGATCCGCGCACGATGACGAATCTGAGCGCACAATAGCATTGTCAGAAAAATCTGACCGAGATGATAAACCCGCCGAATATAGTCCTTTTTACGTAAACAATTTAATTATCGCGGGTGACGTTTTTACAACGGGTTTCACGCGGCTTAATTACTGTTTGCGGGAAACGCCTGCGAAAAAACTTTCTCGCGAACGTTTCAGCATCTATGTGCTTTGGCTTCGTCGAGAAATTATACGATCTACCACTAAATGTTCACAATTGCACTATTCAAGCTGTTCATAATAATTCAGAGCACTAGTCGGTAAATTTTTCATAATACATATTTTTTAAAATATTCCCTGGGGAATTATTGGCTTTTCTGTCATTCTTCAGCAATTTGTTTGTTTTAATTGTCAAAGAGTGAATAACTAAATGAACGTTTTAAATACTTCAGATAAACATCGACACACGCGAGGATTAATCCACTGAGCACGAAGTTCAATATTTATTATACACAATATTCTCAAACGAGAAATCCTCTAGATCGACGACAATTAATCACACATTCACCATTTTCAACACCATTTTTCAACACTGATTTCCACACCACCATCTCAAAAATATCATGAGATTAAAGTGCTTTTTTTTAATTAAATTCGTACTGAAAAGTTGAGCTATACGACGTAGTATAACTTAGACTAACATAGACTAGACGAACAATGAAAATTCATTTCTAAATCTAAGCAAGCAGTTTCGTTTTAATAATTCTACGTGCAATTTTTCAGGCGATCCTTCGACCGATCTTCTACGAATAAGAATACAGTACGAATGAGTCAGTCTACGGACACCGAGAGTCACGTAGCAAGCCACACGACGATTATCAATAATTGCCATTTATTTTACGCTCGAATCGATCGATTTTGATAGGTACTCACCCGGCAGACGTGCCCTCGTCCGCAAAGGTCCGGTAATTCCTATTCGTCGGCATGGTTCTCCGCGTACTGAACAGGTTTCGCGTACAGTCGCGGTCGATTAAAATTATTCTCTAGTGGTTTATCGGTGCCCGTGTCACGAGTTTCCTCGTATCAAGACTCGCAGTCATGTGCTCTCGTTGTCTTGTTCGTCTTGTTCTCCGCAATTTCGCTTATTTTCAGGCCGATCGTCCAACGTCTTCTCTCTGCTCGCCTCCGTCTCGCTCGAGCCACCTACAAAGTTCCTATAATTTATCAGAAATCCGACCGAGACAATACGGAAACAAGTGCTCGGAATCGATCGTTACGTTCATCGAAATCGTACTTCGATTACTTCGTAGATGCTCGACGAGTCGAACTGGAAATCGTTTCGATTAACCCTTAATAACCTAGAGTTTCAATTTTGATACCGATCTTTTAAACCGAATGTTCACATTACTATTAGTTTTTTTTATAGGTTGGCTGTACGTATTTTACTGTTGTATAATATTCTTTCCAACGAAATTAAAAAAAAAAATCTAATGTCATTGTTGTTTTATTTTATCTATGACATATTACTTGCGCGGCAAAGTGAACAAGTAAACACATTTTACTAAAAGTTTTGTTGAATACAAATTTGATATATCTTCTTTTTCTGAAGAATATAAATACTTTTGAGGTAAGTGAATATATTATTTTCGCTATGATATAATTATTTTTTATATATCTGATTTCTTTATGGCCTTAATGCCTGAAGTATCAAAATTGATACCTGGTTTTTTTTCTAAATAAATATGTAAAATAAATATTGTGATTTTTTTAGCTATTTTTCCCTTCATCTAGACCCTCAAGCAAACGCAGTAATATTAAAAAAAAAATCACTTTCGGAAATCAGGCTACTAAGGGTTAATTCGCTCGCTTCGTAACGTCGAACTTTCTTGTTCATAGCGAAGAAAATAACGTAAAGAAACCATTGTTTGTTCTAACGAAGTAAATATGATAACGATCTGTGACAGAACTTCGCCATCTTTCGACAAATATTGAGCTACTATGTTATTGAATGTTTGAGGAGACGGAGCTGGATTGAAACGGTATACACGTATTTTAGTGCAGTTTCGTATGCTACGCGAGTGCGGGGAAATAAAACAGACAAGGCTGAAACGTAACCACTAATTTCATACATCTTCGACTATATCAAATGACTGGATCAGCCATCGTAAAAATAAATGAATGACTATGTAGCTCCGGCTACATAATCTGTACGTCGAGTTTCGAAAGCTGGAGAACTTTGAGAAGTTGGTTAAGCTTTTAATCGGGCGAAACACGCGGGATAAGTGTTGTCGAACGAATCTCGTATTTTCGCGGAGAAAGACCTGTTGTCTGGTCATGCCGTGATTGCTGAAACATTTATAGCATTCGTCGCGGTTACTGGGATGATCGATGCACTGTTATCAGGCGTAGATAAGCGGTCCGCACAGTCGATCCAGACGAACGATTACGGAAATTCACGCGGCTCAAATTCACAAAAGATTATTGCGCGTTCTCGTTCCCGTTCCGTCGCTTTCGTTCATTGGATTAATTGACGCTGTTGCGTGCTATTCTCGCGGCCAATTCATCCTATGGAATCGCATAAATACTGCTGAAGAACGCGTTTTTATTTCCACGACCGCGTCGCGCTAGGGCAATTTCATTTCTCGGTCGACGTGCAGTTTGACACGTTCTTCGCGCTGTCGTCGCGAAAGATCCTGCGTTTCTGTTAACCCTCGGCCAGCGGTTGCCGGGTCTTTCGCGACCCGACGTATACAAATCGCCAGCTGATTAGTCAATTTGTAGCAATAAAATTAAATAAATGGACAGTAGGAAATCTTCTACGTGAAATATCTTCGAAAGTACGTCTGGAAAAATTGTATATCGAAGCATGGAATTGTTTTAAACGTCGTCGAATTATATAATTGCGCGAATGGTCCGCGGTTCGGTTGATTAAACATAACATGTTCCGAAAAGACTTTGAACTATTCAAATCGCTCCGAACGATAAACGAATATGCGGTGTCCATTGACAGAATTTATCGTTGTTTAAATTCCTAAAATTGTTTTCGAGCGTTTTATGCGGAGCCACGCAATAATTGTTTTGCTTGCAAAAACGTGACGGGACTTATCGGTTGCCTACAGTAAAGAATTCAGAGAACGTCTGCTTAGCTGAATTATGTTTATCAGGGATCTTTTTTTACGATTTACGTATCGCTGTGAAAGTTATTTCTAATACGGGACTGCCGCTCCGTTTCTAAAATAGACGCGCGGCACAACGGAAGCTGGGAAAATGTACACAGGACAGACACGTGCTCGCCGTGGAACTGGAAATCGTTTCGTACACAAAACAAAGATACGCGGCCGAAGTGACAAAACCACGTGATCTTCTTCTCTACGGGGAATCACGTTTCCGCGGCTCGGCTCGCGCGAAATGAACCGCCGGCTAATTAAATGCAATCAGCACGCCGCGTTAAACAGACCGAGTTGAGTCGAAGTTGCAATGGAAAGTGATTAAAACCTGAGGTTTCCGTTGTACAATCGTAATCGGTCTACGAGAACGTCGAGAATCCTTCGACACATCCGATCGACCACTTTTTTGTTTCAGAAGTTGCGCGCGGATTAGAATCTCCTGTCATTCTTCATGGAAACGATCCGAATAAAATCGTCCGTTTTCACAATCCTTTCGATCACCGAGAGATCGTCGACTGTAATTTACCACTTACACGAATCCCCGCGATCGATGCTCACTGAATAAGTATTTAAACGAAGAGACACTGAACAAATTTTCAGATAACAGAGAAACGCGCACGGTAATAGCGCCGAACCGTATCGATCGGGATTTCACAATCGAGTCGATAGAAAATCGCTACGCATTCATAGCGAGTGGCTGATAAGGATAGCCGATAAGGAACGAAAAATGGCCGCGAGGAGGAACCGGAAGCGACGAGGATTCGATGGCCGTCGCGGGGACAGACGACACGGTTCGCCCGCGAATGCGAGTTATCGGCGACGCGTGGAGTTATGGTCGCGGGCTGTTCGACGAATGGTCCATGGAATTTGTTTGTTTGTTTGCTTGTTTGTGCTGTCGTCGTTATCGACGGTGGCTCGCACCAATGGAAACCTTCGCTATCTGGTCTCGAGCGGTTCTCGATTACGACATTCAATCCGGCGAGCGAAAATTGTGAGATCACTTGTAATTAATATTCAGTCACTGGAGCAAGGATTGCGCAAGCCCGTCAGCTGATTGCCGGTGTGTCCGAGCGAATTGTCATTTTGCGATCTTTCGATCGTTTCTTCGCCAGATCTGTCTTTTCCGTGTAGGAATTCCGCGATTCGCGTTGGTGCGCAGATTCGGTGGACGATGCTAGCGATGTTTCGCGATTATGTTACTGTTGAGGAAGGTCGTACGAGTATGCGGTGTTGCGCAATCTTCTGGGTACTCAGCTGGGTGGCTGAGTGATTAAGACGATTGTCTAGATCGTTCTTGAGTTCGTTTAGAGGCTGGGGATGCTCGTTTCGTGGTATTTATAAAACAGTGATGTCAATGATTCTAGTCAAGATCGACGATTACAAGCTGTTTTATTAACATTTAAAAAGTTTTATTGTTCGCAATAATTCGATTTGCATTTATCAACGTCGGATTAGAAAAATTTATGTATTCGATATGAGATATAACGGTAAGAAACGTAACTCGCGACGAATAGTACGAGCGAGCGATATATATTGTTGCAATCTTAACACGCTTAGTAGTAACATAAAATAAATTCCCGTTTAAGTGTACTGCTTGAAAATTGCACTAAGCAAGGCATATTTGTTTCGCTGTATTTTCTGGATTCGTTTAATCAACCCCTTCATTCGTCATTAGACAGATCCCGGGTTTTATGGATTTGCAAATCAGTGGATCAGCCGCGAACTAATGTTTATCAAAAGATCGATGTACAGCTCAACGATCTGTTATCTGAAAATTTAATGAGCTCTATCGAGAATCTCGAATCGAAGAATCTTGATCAACTAAAATAATCGTTCGCGTGAATTAATCGCGTGAGAGGTCAACGACACGAATTCGTAAACGAAAGTTTGAGAATGTCACGTACTGTCGCGTCAGCTACCCGGATCGACGATAATTAATTAATTAAGCGTCTCATTACGGTCACGTCTGTCGCGTGCCACGATAACTCAACCATCGGCTTAACATGCGTGAAGTAAACGCATTTCTGCCCAACTTCGTGTTTCTTTTCTTCGCAGTCTTTACAATGGTTTGCCAGGTACCAACAATTTTTTATTATCCTCGCTATTTTATCTTAGATTTTACGATGGGTCCTACGACGATCTCGTATATGCCATTTTTGCAAACGCCGTAGCACTTTCTTCTAAATTGGAAAATTGTCGGTTCGGCTTTTTTAGTAGTCTTTGCAATTTTTCATGGGCCCTGAAATTTTATTGGATTATTCTACAATTTTTTCACAGCTCCCTAAAATTGCCTGCGAGTTTTAGAATTTATCTACGGGCCCTAAAATTATCTTGAAAGATCCTATAATTTTTCCAGGTCTCTCAAAAATTGTCCGCGAGTCCCAGAATTTTTCCACGATTCCTACGACTCTTCCGTATATCCCACGATTTTTCCACAGTTCTTAAAATTATTCCACAAGCAACCCCCCCCCCCCCAATTGGTTCACGCCCCGGGCAATTCATCCCAAATTAACTCTGTTGATTTCTTGGTTCCTATACCGCGCAGGAGAGAAACCGTGAGCCCATTGTCAGTGTTACAACGCTGCCGAGGCTGAATCATCTTCGTTCTAAGTTTCTCCGGGCTTACGGTGTCACTGGCAGCCCGCTCGGCACCCGCAACAGCGAACTAATTATTAATAACTCCCGCCGTCGACTTATGAATCCGTCAGTCATCGTTTCTGATGCAAGAACGGTGATCGGAATAGCGGCAAAAGCGTTTCGAGTTTTCGTTCGGGTAACGCTCGCATTCGAGGATCCGATGACAATGCGAGCGAGCCAGTTATGCAACGCCTATCTCGGCGTCGACGGGTGACGAGGAGAGAGAGAGAGAGAGAGACATGAATCCACGAGACATTTTTAAGGGACTCTTGACCTTACGTTACGCGACCGAAGATAAAACAGCATCGATGTCATCGATTCTGTCAATTTCGGAGACTGCGTCCCGCGGCAGAATTGGTCGTGATCTAATCCAATCATCGAATCGATGCGGCTAATGGCACGTCGCCAAGCTGTCTCGCGTCGTTGCACGATGATTTGCGCGATCAGCCGCAGCTCCGACTATAATAGAGACGTCGGGGAACGGGTATTAATTGAATTTTGCACAGCTTTCGGGCGCTCTTTGAATTATTGACGGTGTCAGGGTCGCCGGTGAATTTTGGGGATTCGTAAAGGTCCTCGCAATGATCTCGTGAGATCATCGGCTCTTTTAGAGTCTCTCGAGTACTAAGTTTACTTGGACGGTCTTTAGAATTAATTTGAGATCTTTGTATCAATTTGGAGGCTCTCGCATAGTCTATCGTATCACGAAGAATCTATTACTGTGGACGCAATATTCTGTATAGTCTCTAAAATTAATTTAGAGTTACCGCACCCTAAATGACATCCAAAACTAATCTAGAGATTCAGAATTAACCTACAGGATCCCATAGTGATTTCTAAGATGTATCACGAGTCCCGAATATGCAAATGATCACGAGAGGGCAACGTAACTTTCTTCGAATCATAATTCGTTGCATCGAGTCGCAGCGTGTGACCCACATGAACCCGTTATCTGTATCAATATCGCAAAATACAATAAAAATTGTGTCTTCTGGAACGACCGATCGTTTCGACAACGTGGAAAAAACGTTGCCACAACATCCTAAATTCGCGTCGATAATCTTATCAGCTCGCGGCGTTTAGAGTAGCCAGAGAGTTGTCAGTACCAAAGTCGAGGAGTTCAGCCATGGTTACGTGATCAGAAGTGGTGTCACGCTGCCAGATACGAACGGAATCCGCTCGTGGTTTTCTGGAGAGTGTCCAGCGTGTCACGAGATCCGATAAGACCCTACAAAATGATCGCTGGTTAGTCACGTGCTTCCTGACCACACCGAGATCGTTCCTAGATCGCCGATTTTCTTGATTGTCGTACGAAAACGATGTTCAGATAAATTTTGATTTTTAATTTAACGAGGGATTCTTAATTCCATAGATAAGATAAACTGTCCAATTGGTTTTTACGGACGCCTATGTTTCGCATAAAAGTCCTCCGACATCCTAAACTCTCGAGAGCATAATCGCGTTATACATTCTTTTGTGATCTCGTTCCTTTGTCGACGCTTTATTTTTCTCAGTTTTCTGTTTTTTTCTTGCGCGGACTCTTTGGAAATTGAGAACCGTGTAGCAAGATGGGACAAGATCGCGATAAGACGCCGCCGCTTCAGAAAAATATGTCAAACCGAAACAAGGACAACGATGAGGGTCGATTAAATATTGATCGAGCAAAGTGATTGGACGGCTCGATAATTCACCGGAATAGAAAACACGACAGAAGTAGAACCGGCGAATTTGTGGACGGTACAATTCGAGGATCGAGGCGCGAATCATTTGTCTGTTCAACGAACAACCGTGTTTACGGAAGCTGACGCGCGCCAAAGATATATTTTCCGCTTAAGAATCTGTTTCTTGAGAAATCTTTTAGCGGATTCTATTTTAACGTTGTCCCGTAGTAAAAGTAGTTTCGGAATTATGAAAATTATCTACAGTGATC